>NC_091763.1:106157657-106324350 GCF_029378745.1 Bos indicus | reverse complement strand
GGTCCTTAGCTTCTGAAACAGTTTGTGCCACTTCTGCACACTTTTTACTTTTAATTCCTCCATTTTCTTTCATTGGCTTGTATCATCTTTCCATTTTCCATTACCGAGTACAGGGAGTGACCTCATGTGATATTTAGGTACGTTTGTTGAGAGGCAGGGAAGTGGAGACCAGAATTTCTGCCAAAAAACAATAGAGACAGATGACTTGACTCAGTTTCTTTCCTCCACCTCAGCTAAGCAGGGCTTCAAGCATCTTGGGAGAACCTTAGTTAATGGTTCATAATCCATTTTCTTCTCTGTTATATCCTACTTGATTTTTTTGATGTAAGTAATACAAAGAACTGTCACTAGAAAAACCATAAACTCTCCCTCTCAAACCTTTTGTCTCATTTCTATTTATTTGTATTATTCTCTTTAATCATTAATGGAATATCTGTGTGTGAGGGATCTTCCTTCCTTTCATTCTTTTGTCCTTTCCTACCCTGTGACAGTAGATAATTATATGAAAGAAGATGCAAAGAAGGAATTAGACACCATCCCTCCCTTTTAGAACGCTCAGGCTCCCTGGAGGAGATGTACCTTGTACATCTAGGATGCTTCAGGCCTCGAATAATAAATAAGAACATAGTAACTTTTAGTGTCCGAATAACCATGGCTCAAGACCTTCTTTTATCATAGCAGGGTCCTAAGGCCTTCTTCAAAGGGTCTCTCTTATTGTCACAGGCCTACCTAATTACATGCTTCAATCAGAACTTAGCTGCCATCACCACTTAGAATCCGCTCAGTCATTTCTCCTGAAAACACTCCAAATTGTTCACTAATGCTATTCACAAGAATACCCATCACTGAACACACACGTCTAGCCTGAAGGGACTCTTTCAGGATGCTTTCAGATACAGGAATCCTCAGGCTGCTTGGGCAGTAGGGAAATGAGTTATCTCTTCACTTTTTTGGCTATTACAGATAATGCTGCCTGAACACACACGTGAAAGTTTTTGTGTGGACACATGCTTTCAGTTGAAATTGCTAGGTTATATGGTAATTCCACTTTAACTTTCAAAGAACTGCCCATACATTTTACACAGTGGCTGTACCATTTTCCATTCCCACCAGCAATGCATGAGGCTCCCAATTCCTCCCCAGCTGCCCCCAAATTTGTTGTTGTCTGTCATTTTCATCACAGCCAAGTGGATGTGAGATGGCATTTTACTGTGATTTTAATTTCATTTCTTTAATGATTAATGATGCTGACTATCTGCTACATTTATTGGCCACTTACATATCTTCTTTGAAGATGTATATTTAGATCTTTTGCTCACTTTAAAGTTGGATTATTTGTCTTTTTATTGTTGAGTTGTAAGCTTTTTAAAATATATATAAGCTTTAATATATATATCATAGATATATGATTAGTAAATCATACTTTATCTATAAATTAATTATTAATATTATCAACATTAATACTGTTATTAATATTATTAAAATTATTAATAAATTAATTGTATTAATAAAACAATAAATCAGTTTTCTCATTTTGGAGGTTATCTTTACCTCTCTTGAGAGTGCTCTCTGAAGCACAAACTTTTTTTTTTTCAGTTCAAAGAATTCCAGCCTACCTAGCTTTTCTCAGCTGCCTGTGGTTTTGGTGTGATAGTTAAATCATTGCCTATTCCATCATCATGAAGATTTATACCTTTGTTTTCTTCTAAAATAATCTCAGATCTTATACTTAGCTCTTTGATACATTTGAGTGAATTTTTGTATATGGTATGAGGAAGGGATGTAACTGTATTCTTTTGTACATGGATATCCAGTTTTCCTAGCACCGTTCATTAGAAAGAATATTGTTTCCTAGTTTAATGGCCTTTGCACTCTTATCTGTAGAAGGCAATGGCAACCCACCGCAGTACTCTTGCCTGGAATATCCTATGGACGGAGGTGCCTGGTAGGCTACAGTCCCTGGGGTCGCGAAGAGTCAGACATGACTGAGCAACTTTACTTTCATTCTTCACTTTCATGAACTGGAGAAGGAAATGGCAACCCACTCCAGTATTCTTGCCTGGAAAATCCCACGGACAGAAGAGCCTGGTGGACTACACTCCATGGTGTTGCAAAGAGTTGGACACGTCTGAGCAAGCATACACGCACTGTTCTAAGCAGCCCTTTTGGCTTGAATTACATTTACTTGTCTTTTATTTTTTTTTAACAGCTTCCTCCCAGCCCAGAGTTTGAACCCAGGTCTCCTACATTGCAGGCAGATTCTTTACCAGCTGAGCCACAAGGGTAGTCCAAGAATACTGGAGTGGGTAGCCTATCCCTTCTCCATCAGATCTTCCCGACCCAGGAATCGAACCGGGGTCTCCTGCATTGAAGGGGATTATTTACCAACTGAGTAATCAGGGAAGCCCTAGATTTACTTACTTTCTAATTATTTTTAACAACTTCATAGAGCTATCATTCATGTACCAAAACTGCACATATTTAATGTACACAGTTTAATGAGTTAGCATCAGTTCAGTTCAGTTCAGTCGCTGAGTCGTGTCCAACTCTTTGAGAACCCATGGACTGCAGCACACCAGGCCTCCCTGTCCATCACCAACTCCTGGAGTTTACTCAAACTCGTGCCCACTGAGTCTGTGATGCCATCCAACCATCTCATCCTCTGTCATCCCCTTCTCCTGCTGCCTTCAATCTTTCTCAGCATTAGGGTCTTTCCCAATGAGTCGGCTTTTCACATCAAATGACCAAACTCTTGGAGCTTCAGCTTCAGTATTAGTCCTTCCAATGAATATTCAGAGTTGATGTCATTTAGGATTGATTGGTTTGATTTCCTTGCTGTCCAAAGGACTCTCAAGAGTTTTCTCCAGCACCACATGTAAAAAGCATCAATTCTTTGGCTCTCAGACCTCTTTGTGGTTCAACTCACATCTGGTCATGAATACTGAAAAACCATAGTTGGACAATATGGACCTTTGTCAGCAAAGTGATGTCTCTGCTTTTTAATACACTGCCTAAGTTTGTCATACCTTTTCTTCCAAGGAGCAAGCATCTTTTAATTTCATTCCTTCAGTCACCATCTGCAGTGATTTGGGAGCCCAAGAAAATAAAGTCTTTCATTGTTTCCAATTTTTCCTCATCTATTTGCCATGAAGTGATGGGATAGGATGCTATGATCTTATGATTAAAAAATAAGAAGCCAAGCTTAAAGAAATTAAAAAGACCTCAGTAAAATAGCAAGGAGGGACTTTTAGGGGAGGGAGAAGTATTCTGTGTTTTGATTGTCATGCCAGCTATCTATGCTGCTAAGTCCCTTCAGTCGTGTCCGACTCTGTGCGACGCCATAGAGGGCAGCCCACCAGGCTCCCCCGTCCCCGGGATTCTCCAGGCAAGAACACTGGAATGGGTTGCCATTTCCTTCTCCAGTGCATGAAAGTGAAAAGTGAAAGTGAAGTCGCTCAGTCATGTCGGACTCCTAGCAACCCCATGGTCTGCAGCCTACCAGGCTCCTCCTTCCATGGGATTTTCCAGGCAAGAGTACTGGAGTAGGGTAGCATTGCCTTCTCCGGCCAGCTATCTATACAGGTGCAAAATCTCCTCAAAAAGTGTTGAAACATATACTCAAATTGGGTGCATTTTATTGCAGAGTTGTTGCTTTTAAAGCTTGTGTAATTGTAGTATTCAGGACCTAGGGAGTTGCTGAGTTTCTTGCTCAGCTCCTCTGGCAGGGACAGCTGAGAGAAGCAGCCATGAACCCCTAAGGAGTCCGTGGGTCTGGATCAATTAATGTGCTGAGCAAGGTGATCAGGGTGCCTCTCTTGATTATCCTTATTTCTGAAGACACAGTTTTGCCAGGTGAAAAGCTCAAAATTACATATCTTAATAAAGATTATTAGGAACCCATCAAGGTCACATCCTGTGTCTCTCCTTTGCCAGATACGCTGCAAACTGGGAAATGAGACCCCTCACAGCTTCCTGCCCCGTCCTTGATTTGTGTTCCCACCAGCTGTTTTCCAACTCCCCTTCTGCTGATCCTGTGTGGCCATTTACAGATTTTTCCTTCTGCTTTATGCTCTTTCAAGGTGGGTTTCTGGTAGTTCCCACTCTCCTACGACACCACTGATTTCCTGAGCTGGGTCCACGGTGAGTTTGTGCTCTAAGAAGAGCTGACGTGCAGCGCTGTGGACTGGCTGCTGGCACAGAAATACAGAGCCGAGTCCGCTGCCTTGGTGGAGTTGAATTCCAGGCTGCAGGGTGAGTTTTGGGGCCACGGAGCCAAAAACAGCTGTTGAAATACTTCTGTATCTTCCACAATATCTTGATTCTTTAAGTAAGCCAAAAATTCAAATGCTCCTTCTGGCTTCTTGCGATACCAGTAAACATTAATATGTCCTTTTATGGGGACACAATCCATCTTTGCTTTCTGGCCTTTTCCTGTGAGCAGATGACCTGGACTCTGGATGACCTCAGGGTCCATGGAGCCTGTAAGGAATGAGACAGTAAGTGCAATGAAAGCCCAGGAGAAAGGCTGATTTTGCAGCCACAGGAGAAAGTCCTGAGATTGGAATCCAACAACTTCACAACAGGGATTTACTTGCTCCCCAGAAGAAAAAAAAAGCTGCACAGCACAAGAGGCTGAAGCACATGTCTGGCTTAGGGAGAAAGCAGGGTGGTGACTTTTCCCCTAAGGTGCTCATCCCCCTACAGCAATTCCTTGTGACGTGGTGGGTTCAGGTGGTCATTATAGCCCCTGTGTACGTGAGTCTCTAACATTTCACAGGCTGGGAGGGCAGAGAAAGCTGGGGAAACAACTAGTTTGAATTTGAAACTGCTTTATTTTCCTTTTTTCCCAATTCTTCTCTCTCATCAGTCTTTAAAGAATATAAGTCATTTCACATCAGTAATTTATTTCCTTTTTTAACTTGTCTATTTGCCTTTTCCCCTCCTCCCTTCCCTCTTAGGCAATGAAAGATACACTTTGCTATATGTCAATCACAGCTTCTATTGCATTTACAAAATCCTATAGCAGCTACTTGATGTTAAAAAAACAAATTTTGAGCTCTGCAAATATTTGGAATGAACATGCAGTACATCTAGAGAAATCACAAAATGAATGATCTTGCCTGGAACAATCAATTTAGGAAACAGACTTTCACTGAGAATTTCCAAGTCTCCCTGTTATTTTTCTAGATTCTTATCTTTCTTTCTCTACCTGTCTTGGTAATCGTAACATTATCCTCCCTATTCTCTCTCTTTGCCTAAATTTCAGTGACTTTCATCAAGTTTCATGAGAATATCTTTTGTGATTTTGAGTAGTGTGGCATTGAATACATAGATGATAGTACAAAAACAGGAATACTCTTTCTATTGGTTTAGCTTATTCATGATCGTGGTGTATAGCTTCACTTGTTTCAGGTTTTTTAAATGTTTTCACTAAAATGTGATACTTTTCTGAATTAAGTCATCATTTACCTAATAGATTTTTAATGTATTTTATATGTTGTTATAATTTGTAAATGGTCTCTCTCCTTAAAAAACATTTTTGACTGTTTCTTGCTAATATATGGAAATAAATGGACTTTTAAAGTTTATGTTAAATTCAATTTATTAAATTTGTTGTTATTAATAATGCAATTCTTCTTTAGATTCCTTTGGTTCTTCTCAATTTTCCATCTGTCTTTAATCATTTATTCGCTCCTTTCCTCATTCTCACCCTTTTTCTAGTTCATTGGCTAGATATTCAGCACAATCATGACCAGAAATAGTGGTGGACTTCATTTACTTTCTTGTTAATTCTGTTTGACCCAGAGAGCTACAGGTAGCAGATATGTGGTAGATGCTATGGAGGGTTAAAAAGTGTAAGATTAGGTCCTGCTATTAGAGGAGTTCGGAGAAGGCGATGGCACCCTCCTCCAGTACTCTTGCCTGGAAAATCCCATGGACGGAAGAACCTGGTAGGCTGCAGTCCATGGGGTCATGAAGATCGGACACGACTGAGCGACTTCACTTTCACTTTTCACTTTCATGCATTGGAGAAGGAAAAGGCAACCCACTCCAGTACTCTTGCCTGGAGAATGCCAGAGACGGGGGTGCCTGGTGGGCTGCCGTCTATGGGGTCGCTAAGAGTCGGACACGACTGAAGCAACTTAGCAGCAGTAGCAGCCTGAAACTGTTAGCTTAGGATACAGATTTTCTCTGAGGATTTTTAAGTCCCTGTGTTATTTTTCCAGATTTTATCATTCTTTGTCTACCAGGTTTTGGAAAACACAATCCCAATGTCCAGTATTTACTCTCTTTCGTTCCATTTTCAGTTTTAACTTGTGTAAGAATCTGTAAATTATATTTTAATCAGTGTTTTATGTCTTTGAAATTTATCTAAGGGATTCATTCTTTCTATACTTTTTCTGTGTCATATTTTTATTCACTTTTATGTCTGTGATAATAGTTTCTGTTTTTGCAGATAATTTTATATAATTCACTTTTGCTAATATGTGCGTGCCTGCTCATTCCCTCAGTCGTGTCTGACTCTTTGTGACCCCATGGATTGTAGCCCACCAGGTTCCTCTGTCCCTGGGATTTTTCAGACAAGAATCCTGGAGTGGGTTGCCATGTCCTCCTCCAGGGGATCTTCTCAACCCAGGGATCCAACTTGCATATCCTGTGTCTCCTGCAAAGCAGGCGGATTCTTTGCCTGATGAGCCATCACTAATATGTAAGGTTCCATTTATTATTAACAGTCAGAATTTATTATCCATTCTGAGTTCATGTCCACTAGTTTTCTCCTCTAGATTTTGGTGCTAGTCCAAACAGGACTTCATTCTTATACCTTTCTTTACATACCAAGGTACAATATTTCTCTTTACCTGGGAATATAAAAATTGAGCCTTAGGGTCACCATGTCAACTTTACATTCTAAGACCAAATGCTTTCCAAATTAAAATGAAGTCGCTCAGTTGTGTCTAACTCTCTGTAACCCATGGACTGTAAACCGCCAGGCTCCTCCGTCCATGGAATTTTCCAGGCAAGAATACTGGAGTGGTTTGCCATTTCCTTCTCCAGGGGATCTTCCCAACCCAGGGATTGAACCGGGGTCTCCAGCATTGCAGGCAGATGCTTTACTGTCTGAGCCATGAGGGTGGCCCCAGGGAAGCTCCAAATTAAGCCAGATAAATAATCCCAACAACTGTTGTGTGTTTTCTAGGGTTGCACATCTAAAATTCAATTGGTACTATTCTTTCTAATTTTTAAAATTTCTGGCTGTGCCCACTGGCATGTAGTTTATTAGTACCCTGAACAGGAATAGAACCAAGTCCCTCTCCCCCCGCCCCCCGACCCGCTGCCCCCCCAGCCCCACCGCTACAGGGGAAGCCCAGAATCTTAACCACTAGATGGCCATGGAATTCCTGTCATTTATGGTCTTTTAACTTTGCCAGTCTATTAGGATAAAATGGTATATCACTCTAGTTTTAGTTAGCATTTTTATGATTTTTCAGTTTAGATCAGTTCAGTCACTCAGTCATGTCTGACTCTTTGTGACCCCATGGACTACAGCACACCAGGCTTCCCTGTCCATCACCAACTCCTGGAGCTTGCTCAAACTCATGTCCATTGAGTTGGTGATGCCATCCGACTATCCCATCCTCTGTCATCCCCTTCTCCTCCTGCCTTCAACCTTTCCCAGCATCAGGGTCTTTTGCAATGAGTCAGGGCATCATATCAGGTGGCCAAAGTGTTGGAGCTTCAGCTTCAACATCAGTCCTTCCAATGAATATTTGGGACTGATTTCCTATACAATTGACTGGTTTGATCTCCTTGCAGTCCAAGAACTCTCAAGAGTCTTTCCCAACACCACAGTTCAAAAGCATCAATTCTTTGGTGCTCAGCCTTCTTTATGGTCCAACTCTCACAACCATACATGACTACTGGAAAAACCATAGCTTTGACTAGACAGAGCTTTGTTGGCAAAGTAAATGTCTCTGCTTTTTAATATGCTGTCTAGGTTGGTCATTGCTTTTCTTCCAAGGAGTAAGAGTCTTTTAATTTCATAGCTGCAGTCACTATTTGCTCTGATCTTGGAGCCCAGAAAATAAGGGTGTCACTATTTCCATTGTTTCCCATCTATCTGCCAGGAAGTGATGGGACCGGATGCCATGATCTTAGTTTTTTGAATGTTGAGTTTTAAGCCAACGTTTTCACTCTCCTCTTTCATTTTCATCAAGAGGCTCTTTAGCTCCTCTTCGCTTTCTGCTATAAGGGTGGTATCATCTGCATATCTGAGGTTATTGATATTTCTCCCAGAAATTTTAACTTCAGCTTGTGCTTCATCCAGCCCAGCATTTCACATGATGTACTCTGCATATAAGTTAAATAAACAGGGTGATAATCTATGGCCTTGATGTACTCCTTTCCCAAATTTCAACCAGTCTCTTGTTCCATGTCTGGTTCTAACTGTTGCTTCTTGACACACATACAGGTTTCTTAGGAGGCAGATCAGGTGGTCTGGTATTCCCATTGCTTTCAAAATTTTCCACAGTTTGTTGTGATCCATACAGTCAAAGGCTTTAGCGTAGTCAGTGAAGCAGAAGTAGACCTTTTTCTACAATTCTCTTACTTTTTGGTTGAATATATTTTTTCTGTTTATAGGCCACTAGTGTTTTTAGTACACTGCCGTTTGACCACATTTCTTTTTGAATGTTCAGCTATTACTTACTTGTAACAATTCTTTACATATTCCTGATAGCAAACTTTGTCAGTTACATGTGCTGCTAATATCTGTTCAATCAGTGGCTTGTCTTTCACTCTTTGTAATGCCTTTTTTTTTTTTTTAGTTGGTATTCCTAATTTAGTTGAGTCTACATTCTCTTTGGGGAGGGTATACATTTAATTCTTTATAATTACGTTCTTGTACCCCAAGATCATAAAGATATACTTACCAGTTATTTACCAGACAGCTAACATTTTAAAGTTGTGTGTAAGCATTTGATTCTTTAATAATAATTATTTTTGCTTAGGCTGTGAAAATGAATTTAAGTCCATCCTTATTTCTGTGGATAACAGCTTGTCCAAGAAGAACACTGCATTTTTCCCCTGCATACCTCCAGTGATGGCTCTATCATATATAAAATGCCTACTTAAACACCAGTTCAGTTCAGTTCAGTTCAGGCGCTCAGTCATGTCTGACTCTTTGCGACCCCATGAATCACAGCACACCAGGCCTCCCTGTCCATCACCAACTCCCAGAGTCCACCCAAACCCATGTCCATCGAGTCAGTGATGCCATCCAACCATCTCATTCTTTGCCGTCCTCTTCTCCTCCTGCCCTCATTCTTTCCCAGCATCAGGGTCTTTTCAAATGAGTCAGCTCTTCACATCATGTGGCCAAAGTATTGGAGTTTCAGCTTTAGCATCAATCCTTCCAGTGAACACTTAGGACTGATCTCCTTTAGAATGGACTGGTTGGATCTCCTTGCAGTCCAAGGGACTCTCAAGAGTCTTCTTCAACACCACAGTTCTAAAGCATCGATTCTTCTGAGCTCAGCTTTCTTTATAGATCAGCTCTCACATCCATACATGACGACTGGAAAAACCACAGCCTTAACTAGACAGACCTTTGTTGGCAAAGTAATGTCTCTAGCTTTTTAATATGCTCTCTCAGATCAGATCAGATCAGTTGCTCAGTCATGTCTGACTCTTTGCGACCCCATGAATTGCGGCTCGCCAGGCCTCCCTGTCCATCACCAACTCCCAGAGTTCACTGACACTCACGTCCATCGAGTCAGTGATGCCATCCAGCCATCTCATATGCTGTCTAGGTTGGTCATAACTTTCCTTCCAAGGAGTAAGTGTCTTTTAATTTCATGCCTGCAATCACCATCTGCAGTGATTTTGGAGCCCCCCAAAATAAAGTCTGACACTGTTTCCACTGTTTCCCCATCTATTTCCCATGAAGTGATGGGACCAGATGCCATGATCTTCATTTTCTGAATGTTGAGCTTTAAGCCAACTTTTTCACTCTCCTCTTTCACTTTCATCAAGAGGCTCTTTAGTTCTTCAGTTTCTACCATAAGGGTGGTGTCATCTGCATATCTGAGGTTATTGATATTTCTCCTGGCAATCCTGATTCCAGCTTGTGCTTCTTCCAGCCCAGCATTTCTCATCATGTACTCTGCATAGAAGTTAAAATAAGCAGGGTGACAATATGCAGCCTTGACGTACTCCTTTTCCTATTTGGAACCAGTCTGTTGTTCCATGTCCAGTTCTAACTGTTGCTTCCTGACCTGCATACAGGTTTCTCAAGAGTCAGGTCAGGTGGTCTGGGATTCCCATCTCTTTCAGAATTTTCCGCAGTTTATTGTGATTGACACAGTCAAAGGCTTTGGCATAGTCAATAACACAGAAATAGATGTTTTTCTGGAACTCTCTTGCTTTTTCGATGATCCAGCTTAAACTTGCTCCCCTTTTAAATCCATGATTTTCATTTGTCTGTTTATTTATGTCTTTTTCATTATCCTAAACTAAGAAATAATTTGATACTTCAAGGAGAAATCACCTTACTTTGTCCCTGTTCAACATTATTTTCTCTTTTCTGTGTTGACCACTTAAATTTCAGATGACTTTGGTCAGATTTCATGAAAATATCTTTTATGATTTTGATCAGCCCTGAACAAACAGTTGATGGTGAATATTTAGGAATACTCTTACCATCGGTTTTACTGATTCATGATCATGGTGTACATTTTCACTTATTTCAGGTTTTTAAAATGTTTTCCTCTAAAATGTAATCCTTTTCTGAATTACAGTCTCATTTACCTAATAGATTTGTTTTTATGTATTTTATATGTTAGATTAGAATTTTTAAATCATCTCTCTTTAAAAAACATTTTAACTGTTGATAACATATGGAATAAACTTTTAATATTTATGTTAAATTCAATAAGCTTATTAAATCTGTTATTAATAATGCATTGCCTCTTTAGATTCCTTTGGTTCTTCTAAACTTGCCGTCTGTGTTTTAAAACTTTTCTTCCCCTCCTTTTCTCATTCTCAGCCTTTTTTCTTGTTCTCCTGGCTGGAATTTGGCAAAATCTTCACTAGAAATACTAGTGCCATTCATTTACTTATTTATCAGTTATATTTGACTTGGAGAACTACAGATACTAAATATGTGGTAGATGCTATGAGGGTTACAAGGTATGAGATTACATCCTGCTATTAAAGGAGTTATCCACATGCCAAGTGAAAGCGAAAGTGATCGTCGGTCGTGTCTGACTCTTTGCCACCCATGGACTGTAGTCTGCCAGGCTCCTCTGTCCATGGAATTCTTGAGACAAGAATACCAGAGTGGGTTGCCTTGCCCTCCTCCAGGGGATCTTCCCTACCCAGAGATCAGACGAATGTCTCTTACATCTCCTGCATTGGCAGGCAGGTTCTTGACCACTAGTGCCACCAGGGAAGCACATCACTCTTCCGACTGGTATTGGCCCAGGTTCATCTTGGCTGACCCACATGAAGCCAAGACACTAGATGCCCAGGTTTGCTGCAGAAAGTGAGAGTGAAAGTCGCTCAGTCATATCCAACTCTTTGCGACCCCATGGACTACACAGTCCGTGGAATTCTCCAGGCCAGATTACTGGAGTGGGTCGTTCCCTTCTCTAGGGGATCTTCCCAAACCAGGGATCAAACCCAGGTCTCCCACACTGCAGGTGAATTCTTTACCAGCTGAGCCACCAGGGAAGCCCAAGAAGACTTGAGTGGGTAGCCTATGCCTTCTCCAGCAGATCTTCCCTACCCAGGAATTGAACTGGGGTCTCCTGCATTGCAGGCAGATTCTTTACCAGCTGAGCCATAAGGGAAGCCCATTTGCGTCAGGGAAGGGGTTTATTTGCAAAGGAATCAGGCAAAGAGATGAAAGATCTTCTGCCCAATTTTAAAATTGTGTTGTTTGTGTTTTTCATATTGAGTTGCCTGACTGTTTATATATTTTGAATATTAATGGTTTACTGATTATTTTGTTTGCATATATTTTCTTCCATTCAGCACGTTATCTTTTTTTCGTCAGTGGTTCTCTTTTGTTTGTTTGTTTTTGCTGTAAGAAGATTTTAAGGTTAATTCAATTGCATTTGCTTATTTTTGCTTTTGTTTTCTTTCCCCAGTGAGACAGATCTGAATATACATTGCTACAATAGATGTCAAAGAGCGTTCTGTGTTTTCTTCTAGGAGTTTTGTTGTTCCTGACCTGCACGTCAATCTTTAATCCATTTTGAGTTTATATAAGTGTGTGGGGTGTGAACATTCTAATTTCATTCTGTTATGTAGCTGTCCAGTTTTACCAGTACTACTTATTGAAGACAATCTTTTCTAAACTGTATATTCTTGCATTCTTTGTCATAGTTTCACTGACCGTGTTTTCGTGGGTTTATTTCTAGACTATCAGTTGTATGTCCATTTATGTGCAATATCATTCTGTTTTGATTATTATAGCTCTGTATTAATAATATTAACTGAAGTCAGAGAGTATGACACCTTTTGCTTTGTGGGCATTTTTTTATTCTCTTGAATGCTCTTTACTATCTGGGGTCTTCTGTGTCTTTCGCATAAATTTTAGAACTATTTGTTCTAGTTCTGTGAAAATTGTTGTAGGCATTTTGATAGGGACTGCATTAAATCTGTAGTACAGACCTTTTAGCAATATTAATTTTAGAAATGGCCCATGAGAGGAACAAGAAATGAATTCACAGACTTGACCAGCGGAGATGCAGCAACTGAAATTCTTCTTTGCAAGTCATGTGCTTTGCAGTCAAATAACTCCTTAATATAGTTAATTCACTGGTTTATTTTCATAAGCAAAATGTATCTCTTCTTAACTCTTCCAGTATGGTTGAATTAGTTTCTTTTACTTTAAAGCAGAACAATACTAACAGGCACACAGAAAATCAGACTGATCTTATGATCTCAGGTATGGTTGCTGAAGAACACTAATTTCTGGAGAAGGTGTTTTTCTATAATATATTGTGTTTGCGATATCAATTGAGAAATGTAAAGACTAAGTCAAAGTGTGATAATGCAAAGTCTTGGAAGAAATATTTGAATAAATAAATTCCACATGAGTATGGAAAATGAAAAATTAAATGAAAAAGTAAATTCATAACACATGTCTTAAAAAATTTAGAGAAAAGAAAAAAAATTCAACAAAATATGTGCTGGACATAGTCAATAAAAAATATACAGAGCAATGGTTGCTGTTGCTGTTGTTGCTAAGTCAATTCAGTCCTGTCCGACTCTGTGTGACCCCATAGACGACAGCCCACCAGGCTCCCCATCCCTGGAATTCTCCAGGCAAGAACACTAGAGTGGGTTGCCATTTCCTTCTCCAATGCATGAACGTGAAAAGTGAAAGTGAAGTCGCTCAGTCGTGTCCGACTCTTAGCGACCCCATGGACTGCAGCCTTCCAGGCTCCTCTGTCCATGGGATTTTCCAGGCAAGAGTACTGGAGTGGGGTGCCATTGCCTTCTCCAAGCAATGGTAAAAGAAGTTAAAAAGACCTTAGTAAAATAGCATGGAGGGATTTGGGGGGAGGGGGAAATAGTCTGTGTCTTGATTCTCACGCTGGTTGCATGGGTTATAAACTTGTCACAATGTACTGATATACAGACCTAAATTGGAGCATTTTGTTTTGGTATGTTATGCCTCAAAGTTGCTTTTAAAAGTTGCATGATTGCAGGAATCTGGTTGAAGAGAGATGCTGATTTTTCTGCTCAGTTGCTCTGTCAGGGACAGATGAGAAGCAGCCATGAACCAACCCTGAGGAGTCTCTGGGTCTGGAGCAATGAATGTGCTGAGCCAGGTGATCAAGGTCCCCACGGAAGACAGGTGACCTGCAGATTATCCCTATGTCGGAAGCCACAGCTTTGCCAGATGAAAAGAACGGAACTGCATGTTTAATAAAGACAGTTAGAAACCCATCAAGGTCACATCCTGTGTCTCCTTTGCCAGATATTCTGCAAACTGGGGAATCTGAGACCCCTCACAGCTTCCTTCCTCTTCCTTGGGTTTGTGTTCCCACCAGCTGTTTTCCACCTCCCTTTCTGCTCATCCTGTGTGGCCATTTACAGGTTTTTCCTTCTGCTTTATGCTCTTTCAAGGTGGGTTTCTGTTAATTCCTACCCTCCTACAACACCACTGATCTCCTGAGCTGGGTCCATGGTGAGTTTGTGTTCTAAGAAGAGCTGACGTGCAGCACTGTGGACTGGCTACTGGCACAGAAATACAGAGCCGCGTCCGCTGCCTCGGTGGAGTTGATTTCCAGGCTGCAGGGTGAGTTTTGGGGGCACTCAGCTGAAAATCGCTGTTTGAACATGGCTGTATCTTCTGTAATTTTTCCATTCCGCAAATAAACCAAAAACTCAAATGATTCCAGCTTCTTGAGATACCAGTAAACAGAAGCGTGTCCTTTAATGGGGACACAATCCATCTTTGCTTTCTGGTCTTTTCCTTTGACCAGATGACCTGGACTCTGGGTGACCTCACTGTCCATGGAGCCTGTAAGGAAAGAGAAAGTTCACAAAAAGCCATAGAGGGAGCCTGATTTGGCAGCCATAGGAGAAAGTCCAATACATTTGCCTCACCTGCTCCCCAGAGAAAAAGAGCCACCCAGCACAGGAGGCTGAGGCTCATGGCTGACTCCAGGAGAAAGCAGGGCAGCGGCGTTTCCTCTCAGGCCCCTCATCCCCCTTCAGCACTTCCTGGTGACGTGGTCACTTCCTGTGGTCCTCACAGTTCCTGGGTACCTGAGACTATAATATTTCATAGGCTGACAGGACAAGGAAAGCTGTGAAATAATCAGTATGCATTCCAACCTGCTTTAACTTTCTGTTTCCTGATTCTGCTCTTCCATCGCTTCTTTAAATATAAAAATCATTTCTCATGAATAATTTATTTGCTTTTTAAATGTGTCCGTTTGCCCCCTCTCCTCCTCCCTTCCCTCTCAGACAATGAACCATATAACTTGCAGTATGTCAATCATAACTTCTACTGCACTTACAAAGTGGGATAGCAGCTACTTTATGTTAGCAAACCAAATTTTGAACTATACAAAGAAATACTTGTGATGCACCTGCAATAGATCTAGTCAAATAATAAAATGAATGATCGTGCCTGAAGCAATCAGTTTGGAAGGTAGATTTTCCCAGAGAATTTTTAAGTCCTTGTTGTTTTTCTGGATTCTACCATTCTTTTCTACCAGGTCTAGGTAACCATAATCCCGAAGTTCAAATTTTTACTCACTTTCTATTATCACTTTTAGATTTATGTAAGAATCTGTAAATTATTTATTCATCAGTGTTTTATGTCTTTGAAAATTATCTAAGGGGTTCATTCTGTTTATACTTTGTTCCGGTAATGTTCTTTTTTTATTCAATAGTGTGTCTGTGCCAATAATTCATGTTTTGCACATAATTTTAGATAATTCAATTTCATTAATAACTAGAATTCCATGTATTAGTTTGTCAGAATTTATTATCCATTCTCGAATTTATTCACAGTAGTTTTTTCCTCTAGATTTTGGTACTAGTATAAACAGGACTACATTCTCATACCTTTCTTTATAAACCGAGTTGTAAGATTTCTCTATACCTGGGAATATAAAAATTGAGCCTTAGGGTCACCACGTTAACTTTACATACTAAGACAAAATGCTTTCCAAGTTAATTAACTCAAATCATCTCAAGAACATTTTATTGTGTGTTTTCTAGTGTTACACATCTAGGACTCAATTGGCACAATTCTTTTGCCAGTCTATTAGGATAAAATGGTATCTGACTGTAGTCTTAGTTTGCACTTTTTATGATTGTTAAGGAGGTTGAATATATTTTTTTCTGTTTATAGGCCACTAGTGTTTTCTGTAGGCTGCAGTCCATGGAGTCGTGAAGTCGGACACGACTGAGTGATTTCATGTTCACTTTTCACTTTCATGCATTGGAGAAGGAAATGGCACCCCACTCCAGTGTTCCTGCCTGGAGAATCCCAGGGACGGGGGAGCCTGGTGGGCTGCCGTCTATGGGGTCACACAGAGTCGGACACGAATGAAGTGACTTAGCAGCAGCAGCAGCAGCAGCTATTACTTATTTGTAACAGTTCCTTACATATTCTGGTTACCAAATTTTGTCAGTTACATTTGTTACTAATACCTTTTGATTTTGTGGTTTGTGTTTCACTCTTTGTAATTTTTAAAAAATACGTTTATGTATCTCTTTGGCTGCTCAGGGTCTTGGCTATGGCACACAGGCTTGCTGTTGCAGCCTGTGGGGTCTAGTTCCCTGGCCAGGGATGGAACCTGGGCCCCCTGCACTGAGAATACCGAGTCTTAGCCAACGGACCCCGGGAGAGTGCTGCAGTGTATTTTATTGATATTTCTAATTTAGTTGGGTCTACATTCTTGTTATGGAGTGTACACATTTAAGTCTTTATAAGCAATGCTTTCATATTCCAAGGTCATAAAGATAAATTCACAAGTTATTTATCAAACCGCTGACGTTTTGAATGTGGCACTGAAGCATTTAATTCTTTTATAATGTATGGAATTTTAATTTTTAAAATCTTTTATAACAACTTGTCCCAGAAGAACGTTTTGTGTAGTGCCTTACTCCTCTGCATACATGCAGTGATGGCTCTATCATATATAATATGCCTACATAAGCATGCTGCCCTTTCAAATCTATGATTTTCTGTTTGTAAATTCATATGCCTTTTTCATTGTCCTAAATTAGAAAATGGTGTGGTGATTCAAAGAGGAACCACCTCGTTTTCTACTTGTTCAATATTATCTTCCCTATTGTCTTTATTCCATATAAACTTCAGTTTACTTTCATCAAATTTCATGAAAATACCTATTGTGATTTTGTTTTGTGCTGCATTGAATTCATAGATAATACTGCAGAAACACTACGGGTTTAATTTTTTCATGATCATGGTATAAATCTTCACTTATTTCAGATTTTTAAAATGTTTTCCTTCAAGATTTAATATTTTTCTGTATTAAAATCTCATTTACCTAATCAATTTGTTTTTATGTATTTTATGTTATTTTAAAATTTGTAAATGGTCTCTCCCTAAAAATATTTTTAACTGTTTGTTGCTGGAATATAGAAATAAACTGACTTTATATATCCATGTTAAATTCAGTACTTATTAAATTTATTGTTGTTAATAATGCAATACATCTCTAGATTCCTTTGGTTCTTCTAAATTTGCCATCTGTCCTTAATCACTTTTTTTCCTCCTTTTCTTATTCACACTCTTTTCTCTTGTTCTGCTGGTTTGAAATTCAGCACAGTCTTGACTAGAAATTGTGGTCACATTCATTTACTTATTCATCAGCTATGTTTGACGTGGACAACTACAGATACTGGATATGCGGTAGATGCTATGGGGGTTACAAAGTATAACATTAGATCTTACTATTAAAGGAGTTCCTGGCGTGCCAGGATATCCGCATCATTATCCCCAATGCTGCTGGACCAGGTTCATCTTGGCTGACCCACAGGAAGACAAAACACTAGATGCCCATGTTTGGAGCAAGAAGAGGTTTGTTTGCAAGGCAACCAAGCAAGGAGATGAGAGATCTTATGCCCAATTTGTAATTGGGTTCTTTTGTGTTTTTTAAATTGAATTGCCTTAACTCTTTAGATATGTTGGATATTAATGCTTTACTGGTGTTATTTTTTGCAAACACTTTCTTCCATTCATCAGGTTGGATTTTTGTTTCGACAACTTTTTTTGTCTCTTCCTTTTTTCTGTGAGAAGATTTTAATCTTGATTAGGTCCCGTTTGTTTATTTTTGCTTTTGTTTCTTTTCTTTGTAGAGACAGATCAAAAGATACGTTGCTACAACAGATGTCAAAGAATGTTCTGCCTGGGTTTTCTTCTGGGAGTTTTATGGTTTCCGGCCTTACACGTTGGTCTTTAATCCATTTTGAGTTTATATTTGTGTGTGGGGTGAGGAAATGTCCTAACTTCATTCTGTTATGTAGTTGTCCAGTTTCACTAGTCCTGCTTATTGAGGAGGAAGTTGTTTCCAAACTGTATATTCCTGCATTCTTTGCCGTAGTTGAACTGACCATACAAGCCCGGGTTTATTTCTGGGCTGTCTGTTCTGTGTCCATTTTTGCACCCGTTCCATTCTGTTTTGATTATTACAGCTTTGAGCATTCACTGACATCAGAGATTGTACTATCTCTAGCTTTGTTCTTTTTTCTCTTGATTGCTTTCACTATCTGGGACCTCATGTGGTTTCATACCAATTTTACAACTATTTGTTTTAGTTCTGTTCATAGGCACTTTGACAGAGACTGCAGTAAATCTGTAGTACAGACCTTTTAACAATATTAATTGCGGAACTGGCTGATAGGAAAAATAAGAAATATATTCACAGGCTTGACCAACAGAGAGGCAGCATCCACATTTTTCTTTGCAAATCATGTGCTTTGTCAAATATTCTCCTTAATTATTCTTAACTCTCCAGCTTATTTTCATAAGCAAAATATATTTCTTCTTAACTTTAACAATATGTTTGATTTAGTCTCTTTTCCTTTAAAGCAGAGCAGTCCTAACAGTTGGGCACACAGAAAATGAGGCTACTTTTGTGATCTCAGTTTTGGTTGCTGGTAAACACGAACTTCTGGAAAAGGTCCTTTCTGTAAACCTCTATACTGAGGTTGAGACATCAACTGAGAAATGTAAAGACTAAATCGAAGTACGAAAATATAAAGTCTTTGCAGAAAATATTTTAATAAATAAATTCCTTATGAGTATTAAAAAGTACATTCATAATATATCTCTTAAAACAATTTCAGGAAAAACTAAGAAAAATTAAACAAAATATGTGCAGAACATGATTGATAAAGAAAATATACAAAGCAATAGTGAGAGAAGTTAAAAGGACCTCAGTAAAATGCCATGGGGGATGTTTTGGGAAGGGGGAAACGTTTTGTGTCTTGATTGTCATGCTGGTTACATGGGTGTAAAAACTTGTGAAAATACATCAGTATGTGCCTAAAATGGGTGTATTTTGTTGTGGGTATGTTATGCCTCAAAGATGCTTTTAAAAGTTGCACAATTGCAGGAATCTGGATGAAGGGAGTTGCTGAGTTTCTTGCTCAGTTTCTCTGGCAGGGACAGCTGAGAGAAGCGGTGATGAACCCTGAGTCTCTGGGTCTGGATCCATGAATGTGCAGAGCCCGGTGATTAGGGTGCCCGGGGAAGACAGATGACCTGCCGATTATCCTTAGTCCTGAAGGCACAGCTTTATCAGGTGAAAAACACAGAACTACATGTTTTAATAAGACTGTTATTAATCCACCAAGGTCACAACCTTTGTCTCCTTTGCCAGATACCCTGCCAGCTGGGGAATCTGAGACCCCTTACAGCTTCCTGCCCCACCCTTGGGTGTGTGTTCCCACCAGCTGGTTTCCATCTCCCCTTCTGCTCATCCTGTGTGGTCATTTACAGATTTTTTCCTTCCGGCTAATGCTCTTTCAAGGTGGGCTTCTCTTAGTTCCTGCCCTCCTACAACACCACTGATTTCCTGAGCTGGGTCCACGGTGAGTTTGTGCTCTAAGGAGAGCTGACGCGCAGCACTGTGGACTGGCTGCTGGCACAGAAATACAGAGCCGAGTCCGCTGCCTCGGTGGACTTGATTTCCAGGCTGCAGGGTGAGTTTTGGCGGCACTCAGCTGAAAATCACTGTTTGAACATGGCTGTATCTTCCACAATGTCTTGCTTCTGAAAGTAAACCAAAAATTCTAATGCTTCTTCCAGCTTCTTGCGATACCAGTAAACATAAGAGTGTCCTTTTATGGGGACACAATCCATCTTTGCTTTCTATTCTTTTCCTTTGACCAGATGACTGGGACTCTGGGTGACCTCAGTGTCCATGGAGCCTGTAAGGAAAGAGAGAGAAAGTACAGTGAAAGCCCAGGAGAAAGCCTGATTTTGCTGCCACAGGAGAATGTCCTGAAACTGGAATCCAATAAGTTCACCTCACCTGCTCCCCAAAAGAAAACAAAAAGCCGCACAGCACAGAAGGCTGAAGCACATGGCTGGCTCAGGGAGAAAGCAGGGCAGCGACTTTTTCTCTAAGGCTCCTCATCCCCCTTCAGCACCTGCTTGTGACGTGATTACTTTTCGTGGTCATCATATGGAAAATGAGACTAACGTTGCACAGCCTGGGAGGGCAGAGAAAGCTGGTTAAACAACTGGTGTGGATTTCAAACTGCTTTAATTTTCTTTCTCCTGATTCTGCTCTTTCACTATTTCTTTAAAAATAAAAGTTATTTGCATATTAACAATTTATTTCCTTTTTTACCTTGTAGATTTGCCTTTTCCCTTCCCTCTCAGACAGAACAGCTTGCTGTTATCAATCATAGTTTCCACTGCACTTAAAAAATCATATATCTGCCTCTTTAAATTAAAGAGTTAAATGTTGAACTTATGCAAAATAATATTTATGATGAATATGCAATCCATTTAGGGAAAAAAATAAAGGGAATCCTCTTGTTTGAATCAATCAGCTTAGGAGTTAGATTAGCACTAAGAATGTTTAAGCCCCTGTGTTATTTTTATAGACTTCATGGTTGTTTTTCTACCATGTCCATGTAACTACACTCCTGAAATTCATATTTTTATTCACTTGCTTTTCATTACAGTTGTTCTCATTTATGTAAGAATCTGAAAATTTTGTATTAATCAGTGTTGTACGTCTTTTAAGTGTTTTTGAGGGAGTTCTTTTTCTTGGCCATGCTCTTTTCATTCAACATATGCCTATGATATTAAATCATGTTGTCTCATGTAGTTTTAGATAAATCAGTTTCACTAATATGTAGGATTCCACTTACTAGTTTGTCAGAATCTATTATCCATTTAACCTCATGCACCCTCGTTGTTGTTTTTTTTCTCACCCAGATTTTAATGCTACGACAAATAGGAGTGTATTCTTACACAATTCTTTACATACTTAAGTGTAAAGTTTCTGTATACCTGGGATTGTAAAAATTGAGCCTTAGGGTCACCACGTCTATTTTACATAGCAAGACAAAATGGTTTCCAAATTAATTAAGCAAATAAATAGTCCCACAACAGTTTATGAACTACATTCAAATGTTCCTCTTCTAGCATCTAGTACATTGGCATGTACTGTTCTTTTAATTTTGTCAGTCTGTTAGGTTAAAGTGGTATCTCACTATAGCTTTAGCTTGCATTTTTATGACTGCGAAGGAGATTGATATTCTAAAGTAATACGTTTATAGGCCACTGGTTTTTCTGAACATTGCTCTTTTCTCATACTTTTGGTAGATTAACTAGCATTTATTTGTAACAGTTCTTCATATATCTCAGATACTAAACTTTGTCATTTACATGTATGCTAATATCTTTTCAATTCGTGACTTGTGTTTTAACTCTTTGTAAATTTTTTGTTGATATTTCTTATTTAGTAAAGTCTATCATTCTTTTTTGGGGGGAAGGTGTGAATTCTTTAATTCTTTATAAGCAATGTTTCCATAACTAAAGTTCATAAAAATATATTCCTATATTTACCAAATAGTTAATAATTTAAATGTTGCAGTTCAGCATTTAATCCTTTTAGAATTTTGGGGTTTTTTTTGCATATGTAGTGAGAAAGAGTTTAGATTAATTTTTCTTCCTGTGGAGAACTACTTGTCCCAGAAGAACCTGTATATTGCATTACTCCCCTACATACCTGCAGTGGTGGCTTTACCGTATATTAAGTGCCTATATATGCACAGTGCTATTTTAAATCTATGGTTTTCCATTTGTCCACTTAGTTATACGAAATTATAAAATAATTTGATGATTAGATTGCAAATTCACATCACTTTGTAGTTCTTTAATATTATCTTCAGTATTCTCTCCTCTTTTTCCCACTTAAATTATGACTATTTTGTCAAATTTCATGAAATTCCTGTTGTGACTTTGTTTAGTGCTATAGTGAATACATAGATGATAGTGCTGAAATTGGAATAATTTTAGTACTGGTTTAACTTATTCATGATCACGGCATGTAACTTCAGTTATTTCAGATTTTAAAATGCCTTCCTCTAAAATTTAATAAATTTCTGAATTGTTTATCTTTGTATAGATTTAGGTGTATTATCTTTTATGTTTTCTGTTACTAAATGATATCTCTTTAAAAATCTATTGCTAGTGTATGGGAATAAACTGACTTTATGTTAATTTTCATTAACTTATTAAGTGTTATTATAAATAATGCAATGCTTCTTTAGATTCCTTTGCGCCTTCTAAACTTGTCATCCGTCTATAATCACTCTTTCCCCCTTCTTTTTTCATTTTCATGCTTTTTTCTTGTTTTGCCAGGCTGGAAATTCAACACAATGTGAAACAGAACTAGTGATGACCTTCATTGACTTACTTATCAATGACGTGTGACCAGAACAACTACTGGTACTGTAGACTGTGCTACATGCTCTGGGGATTAGGAAGTGTAGAATTAGATCCTGCTGTTTTCAAGACCTATTGTCATCCCAGGATAACTGCAAATCATTCTCCCAACTGTTACCATGTTCATTTTGCCCTAAGTACAAGGAGCCAAACTGCTGAGACTCTGATGTTTGCAGCAAAGTAAGGGCTTCTTCTCAAGCCAGCCAAGCAAGAGTATCCCCGCCCTCCTGCCCCGTTGGGCTGACTCTTCGACCCATGAACTGTAGCCCTCCAGGCTCTTCTGTCCATGGGATTCTCCCGGCAAGAATACTAGAGTGGGTTGTCGTTTATTTCTCCAGGGCATCTGCCCGACCCAGGGATGGAAACCATGTCTCCTGCATTGGCCTGTGGGCTCTTTACCACTGAGCCACCAGGGAAAACAAGACCTCAAATCCGCCTCCGCAAAGGCAAGGGGCACAGGGCATTTAGACTGTCACGAATGAAGCATGACCTGAAGGTCTGAGATACGGGCTTCCCTGGTGCCTCAGTGGTAAAGAAATCCACCCTGCCACTGCAAGGGATGTGGGTTCAATCCCTGGATTGGGATGATCCCCTGGAGAAGGACATGGCAACCCACTTCAGTATTCTTGTCTGGAAATCCCATGAACAGAGGAGCCTGACGGGCTACATCCATGGGGTCGCAAAGTGTCGGGCACGAGTTAGCTACTGAGCACATGTACATGGGGAGCCTGGGGCACTTGGGAAGCTTGGGACTGAAAAAATGTGCATGCGTTGTCCTTCTCTGCTGGGGTAACTGAGCTGTAGCCTCTGCCCGTTCACCACAGAAGTGCTCAGCAAGATCTGAGAATGGAGTCTTGGATCCTCTGAGGTCAGAAGGTCCCCAGGCAGACACCAGTGCTTCCCTAGGAGGAGGGTCGCTGGTTCTAACCAGTCTCAACCAGTTTGGCTCAAACTAGACACAGCTGACTCTGGGCTCTGCTGCACTACCGGCAGTTTCCTGGAAAATAACAGGCAAACATCTTATTCAGGATACATGCCACGTGGAGGCCAAGCAAGTCTTAAAACGACCTTGATTAGTGAAGGCAGGTGCAATGGATCTGATTAATCCTTACTCATGCTTTCACAACCACTACCTCAAAGATCTCACCTGAGTTTCCAGAAGTATCAGACAACTTCTCAAATGAAGGAAGGTTGGTGCTGCTCCCTATGAGCACCCCTAGTGCTCAAGTGAAAGTCACTCAGTCATGTCCAACTCTGCAATCCCAACCACCATACAGTCCATGGGATTCTTCAAGCCAGAATACTGGAGTGGGTAGCTTTTCCCTTCTTCAGGGGATCTTCCCAACCAAGGGACCGAACCAGGCCTCCCGTTTTGCAGGCAGATTCCTTACCAGCTGAGCCATAAGGGAAGCCCAAGAATACTGGAGTGGGTAGCCTATCCCTTCTCCAGTGGATCTTCCCGACCTAGGAGTTAAACCGGAGTTTCCTCCGTTGCAGTAGGATTCTTTGCCAAAGGGAAGCCCTGATAACTCTGACTGACTGACTGACTAGATGGTCAGAGGGGCACACTTCTCACAGGCCCTCTGGTCTCAGGCGGTCTTCACCTCCTGTGTGGCGAGTGGGGAGTTTCTCTATGCTGCACAGTGGCAGCCAGACACCCCAGGAATCATCAGGATAGGAAACATGCAGCCATGTGTGTGGTGACCTGCTGGAGTACTGCAGAGACTTGCTACTAGTACTTAGTTACACAGTCACTGATCCCGTACTGATTGGTGTCATTGATCAGTTGATTAAATTTAATCTCTTAGGGCCACATTCAAGGCGAGTGAGCTCCTCAGATCTCTGTCCTCAGTCCTTTGATCTTTTCTTTGTATATTCTGTCATCAAGGGATCAAGAAGGCAGTTTCATTCTTCCAGTTATGGAAATTGTCCCAAATTTTTACCTTCACCCAGGTCCATTTTTTGAGCCCCTGACTCCTACGTACTACTGCTTTCTGCATATTTCTGGTGAGATTTCTGTCCCAGAGCATCCCCAATATCAAGAAAATCATGATCTTCTTCCCACTTGGTCCTCCTGATTCATCTGACTTGTAGTCAAAAGCTTCCTCTCCATCTGTTGCCTCTCGTGATGAATCAGTTACCCAGGTCTTGATTTCATTTCCTAATTATGTTTTAAAACTCTCATTTCCCTGTATCTCTAGCACTGCCACCATCATCGTCCTAGCTTCAATACCCCTACAGTTGTTTCTTTCATTGTCTCTCCTTTTTGATCTCACACGCGTGCTGTTGTTGTTTAGTCACTAAGTCGTGTCCAAGACTTTTGTGACCCCATGGACTGCAGCACACCAGGCTTCCCTGTCTATCACTATCTCGCTGAGTTTGCTTAAACTTGGGTGCACTGAGTTGCTGGTGCCATCCACCCATCTCATCTTCTGTTGCCCCCTTCTGCTCTTGCTCTCAGTCTTTCCCAGCCTAAGGGTCTTTCCAACGAGTCAGCTCTTCACCCCAGGTGGTCAAAATATTGGAGCTTCAGCGTCACCATCTGTCCTTTCAATGAATATTCAGGACTGATTTCCTTTAGGCTGGACTGGTTGGATCTCCTTGTAGTTCAAGGGACTCTCAAGAGTCTTCTTTAGCACCACAATTTGAAAGACTCTCTCTAACACTCTTTATTTCTAGGCTTTTTATATTTTGCTAATCAAATGGATATCAATTTACATATAATTGCGTCTTTCTCCATGTTTCTTGATCACCAGGAAATCAATGTTTATTGATTACAGATGTTTCTTCTCCAAAGTGTATGTTAATATTTTTGCTTATTTTTACGGGGCTATGCAAGGAGATCCAACCAGTCCATTCTGAAGGAGATCAGCCCTGTGATTTCTTTGGAGGGAATGATGCTGAAGCTGAAACTCCAGTACTTTGGCCACCTCATATGAAGAGTTGACTCATTGGAAAAGACTCTGATGCTGGGAGGGATTGGGGGTAGGAGGACAAGGGGACAACAGAGGATGAGATGGCTGGATAGCATTACTGACTCTATGGATGTGAGGCTGAGTGAACTCTGGGAGTTGGTGATGGACAGGGAGGCCTGGCGTGCTGCGATTCATGGGGCCGCAAGGAGTCGGGCACGACTGAGCGACTGAACTGAACTGATACAAGGTTTACCGTCAATGTGTGATTTTTCCTTTTCCTAGAAAAGGATTTTTCAGGGGTTTAAACTCAGTGCTTCACCTACTAGCTTGTGGCTTCTGACAGAACTTTCTAGTTTTGAGACAAGCCTTGTTGTCTGAAGTCTTTCTTATTTATCCTTTCTGTCTTCTCCTCCCTCTGATCCCTTTGTGAAGGTTCTGCGCATGCTCTGTACTTGGGTGTAGAGGGTTGCCCCTTCCAGTCCTACCTTGTTCTTTTATCAACCTCAATACTGTATATAGCACATCCCTGAATTCCTTCATGAGTGAACATCTCTACTTGGCTGCCTAATGATTCCATTTGTCTTGAAAGTCTAGGATGGTGACAAGACAGTGCTGAATTTTCTTGGAGGAAAAAACTCCAGTGTTTATTATAAAAGTGTTAGTCAGTCATGTCTGACTCTTTGTGATCCCCTGGACTGTAGCCTGCCAGGCTCCTCTGTCCATGGAATTTTCCAGGCAAGATACTGGATTGGGTTGCCATTCCCTTCGCCAGGGGAACTTCTCAACCCAGGGATGGATCAGACTTCCGTCTCCTGCATTGCAGATGGATTCCTTACTGTCTGAGCCACAAGGGAAGCCCATTATAGAAGTATTCATTGCTTTTCTAGAAGCATTTTGGGATCTACCTATAGGATTATGTGTCAATTTATCTAAGAACTTATGATTATCATATGGGAGAATCAGAAAAAAAAAATCCAGATTTTATAATTTTCAGCCCAGGGAACTTTCCAGGTTGGTTGGCCATTTACAGGCCTAGCTCCATTTCCATATGGCTAGTTCTCAAGCACCATACCTTCCCCCTGCTCTCTACTCAGATATTTTTCTCTCCGTTTCTCTCTCTACACACATAGCCACAGATGACTCAGTCAGAGAGGCTGTGGCTTTTCTCTCTCCACACCTGCTTCCACAGGGCCCCATGGTTCAGTGGGGTGCGGAAGGGGTTTGCTACCAAGATTCTTGTCTGGGTCTCTGATCTCGGCCCAGCGCTGTGTCTCTAGCACCACAGAAGTAGAGGCTGCTGTCTGCAGGATCCACACGTGTCACCGTCAGAGATGAAAATGTTAGGTCTGGATGACTGATGGGAAACTTGTCCTTGGTATAACCTTGTTC
Source organism: Bos indicus (assembly GCF_029378745.1). Taxonomy (NCBI): domain Eukaryota; kingdom Metazoa; phylum Chordata; class Mammalia; order Artiodactyla; family Bovidae; genus Bos; species Bos indicus. The sequence continues at coordinate 106,297,578 of NC_091763.1, read as the reverse complement.
GTATGTGGCATCAGTGCCCTCATTAGAAGTTGCCATCAGCACGAGGCCTCGTTTCGGGAACTGACGGTACCAGAACACAGTTGTAGCTTGAAAGTCCAATGCACGGCACTCGATGGTCACAGAGGCCCCACTCTTACTGACAGCCCTGCGGGGCTGCTGAGAGACGAGAGCGCCAAGCCCAGAGCCTGCTGAGACAGAGGTCAAGGAGATGAGAGCCCAGCAGGACAGGAAGACATGACCATAGGCAGAAAACCACAGCCTTGCTCATTCGCTCACCTTTCTCCCGGCTCCAAGGGAATCCTGTCTGTTATGTGAAATCATCCTGTCCTAATTCTTAGGCTTCTCATCCCCCATCTCTCCTGACTGGTGGCTCCTCACCTTACCCTTTACACCTCCAAATAGGATGGAATGTTCCCTCTCATTTTGTTCAGTGTAAAAAAATCCACAGTCTTAAGGAATTCCCTGGTGGTCCAGCAGTTAGGATTCAGTGTTCTCACTGCCAGGGACCAGGTTCAATGCCTGGTGGGGGAACTAAGATCCCACAAACCAAGCAGCCAAAAAAACTTCAAAAATTATAAAAGTCCACAATCCCTGACTATCACTTCACACATGCCAACACACACACACAGACACTTGACCAAGCTACTTAGCTAATAAGGCTCGTACTGGGTCCCAGAAGCAGCAGAAGCACCAGCATCTTCAGGAACTGGCCTCACACCACACCTCTCAGCAGAAAGATATGACCTTGCCCTTTCTTTCTCCATCCCTAGAAGGAGGGCTGAGTGTCTGCATAATTCTAAGGATGCTCCAGTCTGCCCCCTGGTGGTCATCATTATCACTGATGCAGGATCCGCCCCTCTTTCAATCAAGTGAAAGTGAAAGTCACTCAGTCATGTCCAACTCTTTGCGACCTCTGGAACTATAGCCCATCAGGCTCCTCTGTCCATAGGATTCTCCAGGCAAGAATACTGGAGTGGATAGCCATGCCCTTCTCCAGGGGATCTTCCTCACTCCAGGGAGTGAACCTGGGTCTCCTGCATTGCAGGCAAATTCTTTACTGTCTGAGGCGCCAGGGAAGCCCTTTTCCATAAAAGAACCATTCAAACATTGCTGGAAGAACTCAGAGATATTCTAACCCAACTCTCAATGTTATAGGACAGAAACTGAGGCCTAGATCATTGAAATGGTAGTAGTTTCCTAGTCTTATCTAAGGAAATGGCTATATTTGTGTGGTAAATGACATTGTTAATTCTTTACTTCTGTAACGTATCCTCAAAGTAATCAAGACAACTCATGCCTGTTAATCACTAGAACCATAGAGGAACATAAGAACTACCAGGCTAGAAGCTCAATGCTTCTTTACATTGAAAAAAAAAACACGTCCTCATCTTCTCAATGAAGTATTTATTTCATGAGTATATTATGCCAGTCCCCTCATATAATGGACTTAATACTAAACATATCTATGTATTATATAAACACACATCTCTTTATAATAGCCTGAATGCGGTAGAAGTGATGCTATGATTTTTAAAGCTGGGTCACAAGTAACCTTATAGATCCCTCCAGGGTCTCTCGAATGCTCACTCTAGGGGAAGCCAGCCACGAGATAATCATTTTCACTACCCCGAGGCCACCATTCTGCAAGGAAACCCACCTAGCCACATTGAGGGGCTGAGGGTAGAAAGACAGACACGCTAGGCTGGTGCACAGCTGTCCCAGGCACCCCAGGGCAGGGGTCAGCCACGTGCGGGAAGACGCCATCTTGGATGTGCAGGCGACTGGAGCCTCAGGCGTCTCCCGCCTCAGGGACCGTCTGACCATGACCGCCTCAGTTCAGTTCAGTTCAGTCGCTCAGTCGTGTCCAAGTCTTTGTGACCCCATGAATCACAGCACGCCAGGCCTCCCTGTTCATCACCAACTCCCGGAGTTCACTCAGACTCACGTCCATCCAGTCGCATGAGCGGCCCCAAATGCGGACTGCCCAGCCAGGCTCACTCAGCCCACAAAACCATGAGAGATAATATATGTTAAAGTCAGTACATTTTGAGGTGGCTGTTGTTACTGTTGTTTTTTTAAGCTTTTAAAATGAGATATAAATTCCACATATAATAGACTACACAAACCTTGAGTGTACAGCAGAGTGAAATTTCACGAATGACTTCATCTATATAACTACGACCCAGATCAAGATAGAGGACATTTTCATAACCCAGAAGCCTCCCTCATGCTTCTCTACAAGTGAAATAAAAATGCCCTCAGAATGTAGCTGCTGTCTTAACTTTGTACAGTCTGTGATCTGGCTTCTTTTTCAAGAAGAGATCCATACATTCATGAGATCCATCCATGATTTCACAAATAATATTTGCTTTTCTGCTGGATTTTATTCCATTCCTAAGGGCAGCTATTTGTTCACCGTGTTGCGGATGGTCATTTGGGTGTTTCCAGCTTGAGGTCATCATGAATAGAGCTGCCACGACAGTAGGTTTTTCTCACATATCCCTTTCTACTTCCTCAGAATTCTGGACTATTTAAGTTTTTATACAATTAAACTCGTTTTCTGACTTGTCTAATTTGCTCATTATTTTTTCTAGTATATTTTTAAATTCAGAAACTATGTGTATGGTGTCCAAGAAACATTATAGTTATTTGATTCTATTTTTCTAGACATTGTTCTTCCAAGTGATGCAATGGCTTGTTAACACTAAGAAAACATTAAGTGACACTTTAACTTTTTTGACTTTCATACAGTCACTTTCTTACAACTTGGCCATGGGAATGGGGGCCATTATGACATTTAACAAAGAGTTCTTTTTAGTACTAGGGGCACCCTGAAATAATAAAGAGTTCGATAGTTTTACAGTGGATGTTTTAAAATCAAGTGATGTTTTAAAATCTGCCTTTTTTGGTCATAAATTCTTCCACTGGAAGGAGGAAACCTGTTTCCTTTCAGTAGTTGATTGAGTCGCTAAGTCATATCTGGCTCTTTGCAACCCCATGGACTGGAGCCCGCCAGGCTCTTCTGTGCATGGGATTGTCTAGGCAAGAATACTGGAGTGGGTTGCTATTTCCTTCTTTAGGGGATCTTCCTGACCCAGGGATCAAACCCACATCTTTTGCATTTCCTGCATTGGCAGGCAGATTCTTACTGCTGTGCCACCTGGGAAGCCCCCTAGTGTAGATAGGTGTGATTTTTAAGAATCAACCCAGGGGATTGCTGAATCATGACTGTGCCATTCCACGACGTGTGTTGCTGCAGCAGCTGCTTTGGGTGCCTGGTTCAGGAGGAAGAAGCTGACTGCCCAGGATACTGAACACAGAAAAGCCCCATCACCTGGTGGGAAGCAGGACTCATTTGTGTGCAGAGAGGAGGTGGCTTTGAGTCACTGTGTCTCTACTAGCAGCACAGAGATACAGAGCCGTCTGGTTCTTCTGTGCTGATGTCACGGTAAGAGGAAAGAAAGGCTTCTTTTCACGAGACGCGCTGTAGCCTTTAGCTATGTCTTCTTTCTGAACATTGTTTACAACTCGCGAGAAGAAGATCTGCCTCAGTCCTAGACCCGGGTCCTGTCGGTACCAGTACATTGAGTCGTAATCAAAATCCTGTTCACATTCCAGGGTCACAGCTCTGCCTTCCTTTTTGAGCAGGTATTTAGGGGTCTGAGTGACCCCACCAGCCACGGTGCCTATGGAAGAAAGGGAGCGACTTGGGAAACAAGGCCCAAGAGGGCAGCCAATGCTGCTGCCGTGAGGGAAAGGCTTAACTCTGGAGCTGAGCGTCTTTAGGATGGGAATCTGCTCTCTGAACCCGGGACTCACCTGCTCCAAAGAGACAAAGGGCCACGCAGCAGATCACCTGGTTGCCCATAGTGGGAAGGGGGTCTCTTTGTAGCCTCCAGCACAGACCGATGAGGAAAGACACTTAGCTATGGGGCTTCCCCTGGTTGAATGTGTGGAATCTATCAGAAGCCCAAAAAGGAGGGTTGGACAGGATCCTGTAGATATTCAAGAGGGGCTCCCTAATCTGGCAGATGAGGCGACTGAGGACAGAGATCTGAGTCACTTGCACCTCCCTTGTGCCTCCCTCCCCCAAACTCTGCATTTTGTCTGGCCCTAGTGGGCGCCACCCCACATTTCCAGGCCAGAGCCTCACTGTGATTGGCCCACCTTCCTCCTTGCAGTAAGGAAGGTTTGATCACAATGGAGGCACAGTAGATGCTCTGGTCACACAAGAACACAGAGTTTATGTTTTTAACTTTATTTTGCAATGGAGTATAGCTGATTAACCATGTTTTATATTTTCAAAGGGACTCAGCCATACATATACTTGTATCCATTCTCCCCCAAATACCCCTCCCGTCCATGCTGCCACATAGCCCTGAGCAGAGTTGCCTGTGTTGTACAGTAGGTCCTTGTTGGTTCATCTGCTTTTTGATTTTCTGCAATTGTTTCATCAAAGAAAATGATAACAAAACGGTGTTCTGTAGGTGTCCAACATTTTTTGTTTGACGAGAATAAAAAAAAAAATCACTGAGATGAAAATCTGAGGTGATGTGTTTCTAAGAATACTATTTCAGGATCAGACCCATCTCTTAAATTCCAGACCAGTTTATCCAACTCTATTCCCACCATCTCTGGGATATACCATAGACATTTGAAGAATTTCTAATCCTGGCATCCATACCTACCTGTGCAAGCACTAGGCAGGGAACATTCCAGAAAGAATAAGAGGCAACATAGGTTGGTATAACGAGCACAACCCTTTTGGCCAAACACACCTTGTTTTCTCTGTTTCTCCACAGCCCACCTCCCATTTTTTTGAGCTTGAGAAAGAAAAAGTGAACTCCTGAAACCATATTTTCCTATGTTGAAAATGAAGAAAATAGTGCCTTTGCTTGTCTTGGTGATTAAATAAAATCCTATATTTAAAGCATGCGGTAGAGAACTCGAAATAGAGTATGAAGTAAAGAGAAGCATCAGGCAATGCATATTTCCCATGACAAATGATGTGGTTCTTATTATGTTCCCATTTTGGGGTAACGGAGTCTTCGTCCCTGAGCCTCAGTTGGCGTGTTCCAGCCCTCTCCTGTCTCCATCTTCATCCCTTGGAAGGCTTTGTAGCCAATTTCACTAATCAGACATCTCGGCTTCCCCAGCCCACGGCTGTTTCTGGGATGGGCCTGGAGAATGTTTGTGCAGTGGAAGGACATGACTGCGTTGATACGGATTAGGAACTGGCACAGAAACACGCTGGAGAGTCTTCCAGCTCCAACAACTGTATCTTCACGACACCGGGTCCCTCTTTGGGTAATTCAGCAGAAAAGCATTCCATTCGCATTCCTGACTCATCTATGATTTTTTGGTTGCTCAAGGTAAATCATGAATTTCAGATCTTCCTCCAGGAGCTGCTGATAGTAAACTTAACTGTGTCCTTTCACTGGGCTGCATCTCAGTGTTACCTCCTGTTCTTTACCCCTGACAAGGTGTTTTGGGTTCCTGGTGATGCCAACATTCATGGGACCTCAGAGCAGAAGGGACTGCATGAGACAGAGTTTTAATAGAAGGGGACGTGAATGCCTTCCAATGAAGCAAGGCAAGGGGAGCTCAGAAATGTTTGAAGTCTCCTGCATTCATTTAAAAGTTCATAGGAATTTTGCTTTGTACTCCAAAATGCAATTATTTGCATTGAATGTCAATACCTTTTAGAACATCTCTGGGCAACATAGAGGTCCAGGGCATATTCGAGACACAGCTATAGACCCACAGATAAAGCCAGTGATGCTGATCCATTAGCTCAAAACTCACTGCCTCCAGGAGCCAGATGACCCCTCAGCTGAGTAGGCTGGTGCCCATGACAGGGTTGCGCATGAAGAGAGCCTGCAGGCAGGACCAGGAAGTGTATTTACTGCATGAGCTTGGGGAGCTAGAGCTCAAAGCTGGCTTCTATGAGGCGGGTCTTCCTATGAGGTCACCATTTCCAGTGCATCCCATTGTCTCCAGAATTAATCTTTTACCTCACTTAAATGGAACTGAGGTTCAAGATTAGTCTTTTTCCCCCCAGAATTATGCACACAACCTGGTTTAGAATATTTCAGTATGGACAGAGTGTTGAGAGATGAGTAGCTTCATTATCGGTCCTTAGCTTCTGAAACAGTTTGTGCCACTTCTGCACACTTTTTATTTTTAATTCTTCCATTTTCTTTCATTGGCTTCTATCATCTTTCCATTTTCCATTACTGAGTACAGGGAGTGACCACATGTGATATTTAGGTACGTTTGTTGAGAGGCAGGGAAGTGGAGACCAGAATTTGTGCCAAAAAACAATAGAGACAGAAAAGGATTTGACTCCATTTCTTTCGTCCACCTCAGCTAAGCAAGGCTTCAAGCATCTTGAGAGAACCTTAGTTAATGGTTCATAATCCATTTTCTTCTCTGTGATATCCTACTTGATTTTTTTTTTTTTGATCTAGGTAATACAAAGAACAGTCACTAGAAAAACCATAAACTCTCCCTCTCAAACCTTTTGTCTCATTGCTATTTATTTGTATTATTCTCTTTAATCACAAATGGAATACCTGTGTGTGAGGGATCTTCCTTTCTTCCATTCTTTTGTCCTTTCCTACCCTGTGACAGTAGATAATTATATGAAAGAAGATGCAAAGAAGGAATTAGACACCATCCCTCCCTTTTAGAATGCACAGGCTCCCTGGAGGAGATGTACCTTGTACATCTAGGATGCTTCAGGCCTCGAAAAATAAATAAGATCATAGTAACTTTTAGTGTCCAAATAACCATGGCTCAAGACCTTCTTTTATAATAGCAGGGTCCTAAGGCCTTCTTCAAAGTGTCTCTTTTATTGTGGGAGGTATTCATAGGCTTACCCAATTATATGCTTCAATCAGAACTTAGCTGCCATCACCACTTAGAATCCGCTCAGTCATTTCTCCTGAAAACACTCCAAATTGTTCACTAATGCTATTGACAAAAATGCCCATCTCTGAACACACACGTCTAGCCTGAAGGGACTCTTTCAGGATGCTTTCAGATCGAGGAATCCTCAGCCTGCTAGGGCAGTAGGGAAATGAGTTATCTCTTCACTTTTTTGGCTATTACAGATAATGCTGCCTGAACACACACGTGAAAGTTTTTGTATGGACACATGCTTTCAGTTGAAATTGCTAGGTTATATGGTAATTCCACTTTAACTTTCAAAGAACTGCCCATACATTTTACACAGTGGCTGTACCATTTTCCATTCCCACCAGCAATGCATGAGTCTCCCAATTCCTCCCCAGCTGCCCCCAAATTTGTTGTTTTCTGTCATTTGCATCACAGCCAAGTGGATGTGAGATGGCATCTTACTGTGATTTTAATTTCATTTCTTTAATGATTAATGATGCTGACTATCTGCTACATTTATTGGCCACTTACATATCTTCTTTAGAGATGGGTATTTAGATCTTTTGCTCACTTTAAAGTTGGAGTATTTTTTTATTGTTGAGTTGAAAGCTTTTAAAAAAATATATATATAAGCTTTTTAAAAATATATTTATCATAGATATATGATTAATAAATGTTTTCTCATTTTGGAGGTTATTTTTACCTCTCTTGAGAGTGCTCTTTGAAGCACAAACTTTTTTTTTTTTTCAGTTCAAAGAATTCCAGCCTACTTAGCTTTTCTTAGCTGCCTGTGCTTTTAGTGTGATAGTTAAATCATTGCCTATTCCATCATCATGAAGATTTACACCTTTGTTTTCTTCTAAGAATAATCTCAGATCTTATACTTAGCTCTTTGATACAATTGAGTGAATTTTTGTATATGGTATGAGGAAGGGATGTAACTGTATTCTTTTGTACATGGATATCCAGTTTTCCTAGCACCGTTCATTAGAAAGAATACTGTTTCCAAGTTTAATGGCCTTTGCACTCTTATCTGGAAAAGGCAATGGCAACCCACTCCAGTACTCTTGTCTGGAATATCCCATGGATGGAGGTGCCTGGTAGGCTACAGTCCCTGGGGTCGCGAAGAGTCGGACGTGACTGAGCAACTTTACTTTCCCTTTTCACTTTCATGAACTGGAGAAGGAAATGGCAACCCACTCCAGTGTTCTTGCCTGGAGACTCCCAGGGATGGAGGAGCCTGGTGGGCTGCCGTCTATGGGGTGGCACAGAGTCAGACATGACTGACGTGACTCAGCAGCATCAGCACTCTTATCTAAAGTCAATTCCAAATAAATGTATTGATTTATTTGAGACGACTCTCAATTCTATTTTATTAATAGAATTATATTAATGCCATTAATTTTATTAATATATTGACTTTAGTAATTTTATTATTAATAAAAATTATATTGATTTATGTGATTATCCTGTTTCCAGCACAATACTGTCTTGATTTCTGTAGTCGTGCAGCAAGTTTTGAAATGGGGACATGTGAGTCATCTGAAAATTTTCTTCTCTCAAACTGTTTTGACTAATTTTAGTACCTTAAATTTCCATATAAATTTTAGCATCAGCCTGTCAATTTCTAGACAGCCTATTAAAAAGCTGAGACATTACTTTGCCAATCAAGGTCCATCTAATCCAAGCTTTGGTGTTTCCAGTAGTCATGTATGGATGTGAGAGTTGATCTATAAAGAAAGTTGAGTGCTGAAAAATTGATGCTTTTGAACTGTGGTGTTGGAGAAGACTCTTGAGAGTTCCTTGGACTGCAAGGATATCCAACCAGTCCATCCTAAAGGAAACCAGTCCTGAATATTCATTGGAAGAACTGATGCTGAAGCTGAAGCTCCATTACTTTGGCCACATGGTGTGAAGAACTGACTTATTTGAAAAGACCCTGATGCTGGGAAAGATTGAAGGCAGGAGGAGAAGGGGACAACAGAGGATGAGATGGTTGGATGGCATCACTGACTCAATGGGCATGAGTTTGAGTAAACTCCTGGAGTTGGTGATGGACAGGGAGGCCTGGTATGCTGCAGTCCATGGGGTTGCAAAGAGTCTGACACAACTGAGCAACTGAATTGAACTGAACTGTCAATTTCCAGGCCAAGAAAGGTAGCTGGAATTTTGGAATTCAGTTTTTCCTTCTCAATAATATTAACTCTTCCAATACATGATCCTGGGATAGGTTTCCATTTATTGAGACCTTCCTTAATTTCTTTCAAGCGATATTTTGTCCTTTTCAGTCAATAGCTTTCATTTTATTAGTTAAATTTTTTCCTAGATGTCTTATTATTTTGATGCATAAAGCCCCAGAGAAACTCTAGTTTGTTACTCTATACCTCTTAATAGTAAAAATGGAAATATGGACTTGCTTTTACTGCACCAGAATAGTATTCCTGTTATGCACAAGATTTAGATAAGAGAAGATAGTAATAAAACAAAATTAAAATAGATGACTGGTTTTTAAATCTTATACTGCCCTCTGCTGGGGAGGTGGGGGAGAGAAAGAGCTGACGTGTGCCTTCAATGGATGTCTTAGCAGATGTGTGCATATGTGCATGTGTGTGCATGTGTGTGTGTTAGCCTTGAAATGTGGGGCAGCAGTGGGTGAGGTCACTGGCTTTGGAAAAAGGAAAGAGAGAGGGGTTCTTGGCAGGGGACGGTTGTAAGGATACCCATGTGGACACCTCAAACGTACCACAATTTCAAAAGCGATCCAAACTAAACTTGCTCACTCAATGTTCTCTTTTATCTGTGATTCCTGGATTTGTTGAACATCCTGTAACTATTAAAATCTGAGAGTCATCTTTGTCTCTTCACCTCATCATTCTCCTTCATTTCTTACAACAAATGTGTTAAAATTCTGTCCATTCTCTACATTAAGAATCCCTTCTCTTCTTGAACTAGGCCCTGTTCTTGGGCAGTCCTCAAGAGCCCAATTTTACCAAAAACCCTCATAAGTCAGTTAGCCAGAGTACCCACCCTCAGTATCTGATACCCTTGTTATCTAACCTAATTCCTACACCCCCGAATCCCCCAAGGTGGTGTCTGATCATTCTGACCTGTCTTCAACAACCCAGGTAGCTCAGTTTAGCCAGTATCTCCCCTTATTCCTGAAGTTTCCTCTTAGTAATTCTGTCTACTGAACCCCTCTGCCTCCCTACTCTTTGACTATAAAGTAAACTTTTCTTGGTTTATTTGAGTTGTGCCCAATCTGTCTCCCCTACCACAAAACCCCATTGCTGTGGTTTCACTGAATAAAGCCTGCCTTATCATTGTAATAAGTGTCTGAGTAAAATTTTCTTTGACACAGTTCACCACGATAATAAATGGTCTGCTCTTCACACCGGGAAGCTGCAAGTTGTGTTCTGATCTACAATAGCCATGCACTTGTGGTCCCAAACAGAACCCTTTAGTATATGAAAAAGATGCTCTTCATAATGAGGCCAGGATGACGGGTCTGAATCAGGGCTGCCATGTACACCAGAGGGTCTGACCACTTTCTGTGGTGGTAGACTTTCTGACACACTCCTTTATTGCCAACTGGCAGCAGCAGGGGAGATTGCAGAAAATACACACTGTTTTCTTTGATAGGAACACATTTCGAGTCAGAATCCACGTTAAGGCTTGCAGGGGTGTTCCACGGGGCCCCTTCCAAGCAGGTGTTCTTGGATCAGTCATATCCACATGCACAATTATGCTTGGTTACTTCCAGATGGTTGTGACATGTCTTCCCCAGCAATCCCTGTGGTCACAGGTGTGGGGGGAAAAAAAATGGAGATACATCCTGAGTCAAAAAGTAATAGTCATGTCAGATCTTGGAGAACAAGTAAATGATGCAAGTCTCTAATTTTAAAGAGAATGCTGAGCCTGAGAAAGTCGAGGACATCTGCCAGCATCTTACCGCTTTTTTAAAATAAAAGCCAGAATTGGGATTGTTGTTGTTGTTTTAGTTGCCAAGTTGTGTCCAACTCTTTTGCAACCCCATGGACTGTGGCCCACCAGGCTCCTCTGTCCATGGGATTTTCCAGGGATTTTCCACTATTCTCCGAGAATAGTGGAGTGGGTTGCCATTTCCTTCTCCAGGGAATCTTCCTGATCCAGGGATCAAACCCGAGTCTCCTGCATCTCCTGCACTGGCAGATGGACCCTTTACCACTGAGCCACCAGGGAAGTCCCAGAATTAGAATTAGGAAGCAGGTTTCCTAAAACTCCAGTTTTAGTGCCTGTGGACCTGGAGCCTATATGAGAGAGAATGGAGGAGTTGAGGGTTTGATATCATAGAGTATCATTTCATGCTTTCCTGGGCAGCTGTACAAGGATTGTGATTTGAGTTTCTTGAAAGTGTCTCTGAGTGGGGATCGCTAATTAGCGTTTATCTGACTTCCATCCTCTTAAAAAGACTGTATTTGCTGTTCCTTCACAGTTACTCCTATATAGTCACCGCCTTCAAGGGTCTGTCAGTCTGTGGAGGAGACAGACTTCTGATGAAAGGACTATTATAAACCCCTAGTTGTCGAATGTCTGTGGGTCCACAGACAGGGAGGTCATCATCTTGGGAGGGTATGTTGCTGGAGAAAGAGTTTGCAGGGGAGTTGTGTTTGAGGTAAACTCAGAAGGAGTTTCTTAGCATTTCTGAGATACTGACTTCAGCTATCTGGCTTCTGTACTTGAAATTGTTGGGATGGAGGTCTTCTAAACCCAATTCTAATCACAGGCCTAACCACAGGCTGCCTAATTCTGCATTATTTTTAGGAATTTCAGAAGCCCAAGTCCCAAAGCACATCCACCAGGATAATTCAAGACAGAATTTACAGTCTGGCTCCCTGCCGGTAGCACCTGGAGTCACAGCCATCAAGCTGCTTCTTTCCTCCAAGGTAGAAAGATGAGGAAGGGCCTTTTTAAACATCTTCCTAGAGCTCAAGGGGAGAAGAGAGGCCAGGGAGCCTGCAGCAGAGGAAACTGACTCAGCCACACTGCACCAGGGCCGCCTGGCTCAGAGATGCACAGCTGAGTCCCTGGATCCACAGGCTGGAGCTTCAGGAGGGAACGGGTGCCCTTAGGTCTTTTGGCTGAGAATCCATCCGTGGGCATCCTGACTCAGCTGCGGTGCTTTGGGAATATGGAAGGAAACAGAAACTCCATCTCCAGCCTCACATTTTGTAAAGAAATATGTGACCAGACATTCTCAACAAATACGTGACCGGACAACTCAACATTCAAAACATGAAGATCATGGCATCCCGTCCCATCACTTCCTGGCAAAAAGATGGGGAAACAATGGAAAAACTGTGACAGACTTTATTTTCTTGGGCTCCAAAATCACTGCAGATGGTGACTGCATCCATGAAATGAAAAGACGCTTGCTCCTTGGAAGAAAAGCTATGACCAACCTAGACAGCATGTAAAAAGCAGAGACATTACTTTGCCAACAAAGGTCTACCTAGTCAAAGCTATGGTTTTTCCAGTAGTCATGTATGGGTGTGAGAGCTGGACCATAAAGAAAGCTGATTACCAAAGAATTGATGCTTTGGAACTGTGGTGTTGGAAAAGACTTTTGAGAGTCCCTTGGACTGCAAGATCCAACCAGTCCATCCTAAAGGAGATCAGTCCTGAATATTCACTGGAAGGACTGATGCCAAAGCTCCAAAACTTTGGCCACCTGATGAGAAGAATTGACTCATTGGAAAAGACCTGATGCAGGGAAAGATGGAAGGCAGGAGGAGAAGGGGACGACAGAGGATGAGATGGTTGGATGGCATCACTGACTCAAAGGACATGAGTTTGAGCAAACTCTGGGAGTTGGTGATGGACAGGGAAGCCTGGCGTGCTGCAGTCCAAGGGGTTGCAAAGAGTCTCACAAAACTGAGCAAATGAACTGAACTGAACTGATGTAACCAGAAATTGGATCCTATCTAAGACTCGCCCCGTCCCATCTCTGTGATCCAGTGGGTGGTATTGGGCTGACCCCAGGGTCTGCGTGTCCTGTGGGAAGAGATAGAAGCACAGAGGGTGCTTCTGTTGTAGCTCTAGGAAACATCTTCTACATAGGTCCTCATGCACCCCTGAACTCCCCTCCCCCAGGAGGCAGGTCTCCCAGCAGAAGAGCCTCATGTCCATGGCAGGATCAGAGTAGGAAGAGCTCTCCCAGCAATGGCTTCTGATGCACAGCAGCAAAGAGAATTGCAGACCGTGGGCCCCATTGACAACACCCACAGCCTGAGGGGCACCTTTTGCAGGAGACAGGGAACCCTCAGTCCAAATATTTGACCTCTTGTTGATTTTGTTACATGGACGATGTGAACAGGCTCCAAATCCACTTAAGGGCTCTTAGGACTCGAGGGCTCTTGCAGACTCTATGGTAGGGTTGATGGCAACCTTCAGGAGGGCTTACGCCAAGGGGGACCTACCAGGACTGCTGCTGGCAGTACCCCCTCCCTGTGATGAGCCCCTGCCAACCCACGCCTCCACAGGACACCCTCCAACACTAGCAGGTATGAAACATCTCTGTTGGATTTAATTCAATCTCTGAGTCCAGAGACTGCCACCAAACCCTGGCCTCATCACTCCAGAGAAGCTGGGTCATGGAATCACAGTACTTGCCAACTGAGTCCTCTGACATCAACCTGGAACAAGACTGGCAGGCAGGACCCCAAAGACCTGGAGGAGAATCAGGAAGTGATTCTGCCAGCAATTCTGGAATATATTTTTTCATTTGACACTGAAGCACGTGCTGCAAAATTTTCATCAGAAATGAGTGGGTGTCTTTAATACTGATCTAGGATTTTAAATTATTTAGCTGTAATTATGTCTCTCCTTTCTTACCGGCATCCTGTTATGTATCAAATACAGAAATCATTCTAACAACAAAAAGAAGCAAGAAGAAATAGAAAAGGGAAATGAAGAGAGTGAAATTTAAAAAAAAAAAAGATCAAGAAGAGAATGGTAGAGTTCTATACAAGGGTTGCAATTCTATCCATCTTATAAAGTTCTCGACATATATTCTCAAATTTTAATATGAACAAAAATAACCAGGGTCTTGGCAAAATTATATGCATTCCTATAACCAACCCCAGAAATTCTGCCTCTGAAATCCTGATGCTGTCCTAGAATTTACCTGTTTATTCTGTCCCTCAGGTGAGGCAAGTTGTCTCAGATCACACTACATTTTTTTCAAGTAGAGATTCTTAACAGGCTAAACTAACTAAAAAAGACACCTAATGCATTAAATTACATGTTAAAATTTAAGTAGAACAAGAATTTCCTGGGAAGTAGTATAGTAGTGTCAGTCACTCAGTCATGTCTGACTCTTTGTGACCCCATGGACTGTAGTCTGGCTCTTCTGTCCATGGGATTCTCCAGGCAAGAATACTGGAGTGTGTTGCCATTCTCTTCTCCAGGGGATCTTCCTGATCCGAGAACCAAACCTGAGTCTCCTGCATTACAGGCAGATTCTTTACTGTCTGAGCTACAGGGAAGCCTGGAAAGGGAATATTTAATGGACAGATTCATGTTCTGAAAATTGTGTTAAAAAACAGATAGGAAACAAGAAACCTAATTGAAAATGATGTGAATGAAGCTGAAGGAAGAGAAATTTCCAGGGCCTAGGGTATAGCCAGTATTGTCAAATGCTTCAAATAGATGAGGCAGTACAGAAACAAAAATAAGTCTTTATTCCAGCAAAATATATGCTTCTAATATTTAGGAGTTTCTAATATTTAATAGTTTCATAAGAATGGGAGTACCCCCTAAGAAGCAGAAGATAGCATTCAAAAGAGTGACTCTTCTGTAACAAAAACAAAAGTGCTGGGGATCAAGAGTAAGACTGGGTTTGCAGAGGAACGAAAATGGACACTAAGGAGCATTTCTCTGCGTTTCTGTTTCAGGGGGTCAGAATGAAATTTTGCCTGAGAAAAAAAGAATTATATTTGGACTTCTGGGAATAACACAGTTGGTTCAGCTTATACTGAAATAAGAACAGATATGACTAGAAAGAAGAAATAAACTCTTGTTACATGATGCTAAATGATCAGATTTGTAAAAAGAATGGATCATTAGATTTTAGCAGAGGGATTTTGAATTCTCTAACTGTTCCATGTCACGGCAATGACCTCCCCAGCTCCCTTCACTTACACTGATGTAGATTGTATATGTCCCTCATTACAACTTGGGTCAGAAACCTGAGGGTTTTTCAATTATCTGGATTTCAGTTGTCAGCACAATATGTATTTTTCTGCTGAGAACATATTAATCTGTCTCCTCCGTCAACTCCATAGAAACTAATTAGTGACTGTGGGGTCTGACATTGTCACACTTAAAATTAACGTGTTTTTTGTGTTACCTGGATTTAATGCCTTAAAAAAGAAATTAACTAGATTCTTCACTTGCTGCTGCTGCTGCTAAGTTGCTTCAGTCGTGTCCGACTCTGCAACCCCATAGACGGCAGACCACCAGGCTTCCCCATCCCTAGGATTCTCCAGGCAAGAACACTGGAGTGGGTTGCCATTTCCTTCTCCAATGCATGAAAGTGAAAAGTGAAAGTGAAGTAGCTCAGTCGTGTCCAACTCTTAGCGACCCCATGGACTGCAGCTTACCAAGCTCCTCCGTCCATGGGATTTTCTAGGCAAGAGTACTGGAGTGGGGTGCCATTGCCTTCTCCGGATTCTTCACTTGGGCTGACATTATTCTAGAAACTAAGGATCTGCTCCCTTCTCTAGTTCTTTCTGTTTTCCTAGGTTTTCTGTGTCCAGCAAATGCATTAATTATCCTTCACACCTCATGTGTGATGACCATCTCTTGGGTGTCCTGGCCCCTAATTAAAGAATTCCTGTCTTTGCTGGTTTTGATCTATAAAGTCAAAGTGACAAAGCCTCAGCTGCCATGTTGTTCAAAATAGCACAACCCCTTTGGCTAATGTATTTTCCAAAAGCATGTTTTCAAGTAAAACAGGATCATCTTTTCCCCAATTTTCTAGATTTGGAATCTAACATGAGAGAAAGTTGGTCCTTAAGGTGGCTGGAGGGCTGACATCTGAATCTAAAATCTTCTACATACTATGAAAAGACCCTGATGTGGAAAAGACTGAAGGCAAGAGAAGGGGATGACAGATGATGAGATGGTTGGATGGCATCACTGACTCAATGGACATGAGTTTGAGTAGGCTCCGGGAGATGTTGAAGGACAGGGAAGCCTGGCATGCTGCAGTCCATGGAGTGCAGTCCACTCTGCAAAGAGTCAGACATAACTGAGTGAATGAACAACAGTTTACTATGAAATCTAAGAAATAGAGAAGACAGTTTATAATAAGGGAGAATAAATGGAGCCAACAAGTTGGAAAAAGAAAGGAGTCATCAAATCTACCATGGCACAGTTTTGGGACTTCATTCCAGAAGAATGCCTGTGTTCTTGTTTTAAGATTTTATAAGATGTACAATAATACACTTATTCTTGAAAGAAATTTTCATATGGCTTAAGATTGCTCTAATTCTATTATACACCTGCTTCCTGAGCTGAACCTGGGTTGAGTGTGCATTAAGCTTAGCCGGTATTTCTCACTGTGCAATCACTGCTGGCACAGAAATACAAAGCTGAGTCCTGCGGCTCCGTAGACTGGATCTTCAGACTACAAGGTGAGTTTGAGGGGCACTCAGCTGAAAATCTCTTGGGCATCTCTTTATCATCCAAGACTTTATCATTTTGGAAGGAAATCAAGAACTTGAACTCTTTGGTCAGGATCTGCTGATACCAGAACACATAAATATGTCCTTTTTTGGGAACACAATACATTTTCACTTCCAGTCCTTTCCCTTGAACCAGGTGCCCTGGAGTCTGGGTGACTTCTGCCTCAAGGAAACCTGTGAAGAAAGCACACAGAAGTTGGAGACTTAGCCCTGGAGGGCGTCTGATGACCTGGATGAAAGGCTGAGAGCAGGGCACTGAACAGATCAAAACAGGGACTTCCCTGCACCCAGGAGACAAAGCACTGTGAAGCAGGTGAGTGTGGGGTTCGTGGCAGCATCAGGAAAAGGGCAGAGGCAAGTGGGTTTCTCTGAGGCTCTTTCATCCCCTGTGAGCGGCTCCTCTCTGATGTGATCACTTCCTGGAACCCAGTGAAATTTACATAAAGACGTTTGCTCTTGCCACAAAGAAGTCACTCCTTTAGATGCCATCTTCAGCTTTCTTATGGTGTATTTCCACTCTATCTATGCTTATAAAACTATTCCTCTACAGATTAGTATGGTATATTTACTAGGACAAAAACTTATTTTTTGAAATTATTTTATTTTATTTATTTTTGGCTGTGTTGGGTCTTCCTTGCTGGGGGTGCTTTTCTCTAGTTGCAGAGAATGGGGGCTACTCTTGAGTTGCAGCACGTGGGCTTCCCATTGCAGTGGCATCTCTTGCTGCAGAGCACAGGCTCAAGAGTGCGTAGGCTTCAGCAACCGCAGCACATGTGCTCAGTAGTTGCATTTCCTGGGCTCTGAGCACAGATTCAATAGTTGTGGTGTATGGGCATTGCTGCTCCACAGCATGTGGGGTCTTCCCACACCAGGTATCGAACCCATGTCTCCTGTATTGGCAGGTGGATTGTTTACCACTGAGCCACCAGGGAAGCTCCCAAACTTAATTTTTTTCTCTGCCTGCTTGATCTCGTTGAAGCATTTGACAGCATTGACTATAGACTATCCACTAGGTCCTGGAAATTTGTCTTCCCTCAGTTTCATTCACATCATCTCCCATTAGATTTATCATTTCCTATCTATTATGCTATTAAATGCAGTCACCAGAACCTAAATCTATCCATTAAATTTAGAATCCTACTCTGTACAAGTGAAAAAATAGAATATAGGAAACAACTGTACTCAGTCTTTGGAAAACAGCCAGCACAAGACTGATTCTTCCGAAACGAGAAAAGAAAGGGGGAAAATCTGTACACAGTGAAGAGGGTTGATGCGAAGAGCCAACCCTGATGCTGGGAAAGATTGAAGGTGGGAGGAGAAGGGGACGACAGAGAATGAGACGGTTGGATGGCATCACCAACTTGATGGACATGAGTTTGAGTAGACTCCAAGAGTTGGTAATGGATAGGGAAGCCTGGCGTGCTGCAGTCCATGGGGTCACACAGAATCGGACACATAACAAGTGTGGAGGAAAAACAGAGAAGGTAAATGTTGTGATGAGACAGAGGTTAGAAGATAGAGGGAACAAAAGCAACTACAATTTGGGAGGAAGACTACCAGAGAGGAAGAAGCTACACAAAAAGTTCCAGAAACCTTTGTAGGGATCATAATAAAATTTTGACTCAGGAGTAGTCTGTGTCTCTGTAGAACAGAACTAACAAACATTAGAGAGAAAGCACAGAAAAGATTCACCAGTACTCCCAGAACGGCCATGCTTTTGTCCTGGGACAAAATGAGGCTCAAGCAGGGTTTGGCACATTATAACCCAGGGCCTGGCCACCTGTTATGTGACCACTTGTACTGGGGTGAAAAGCACCTCCAGGATGACAGCTTGAGGAGCTCTGAATACCTCATTTCCAAAGAAAGTGGCATGATGGCTGAACATTTAGAAACAAGCATTTGTAGCCTCTGAAAATTGTCCCAAGAGCATACAGCAAATGGAGAAACAGTTACTCAAGAAAATCTTCTAAATCTTGGGAGAAGCCATGCAAGTCTGTGTCACTGAGCCGTGACTCTTGCCCTGTCGTTCTGTGATAGAAGCTCTAGCCCATGCGGATGTGGTCCAGAACACTGGGATCCCCGAGTTTCTCCTGGGGAGGGGCCAGCTGCCAGCAATGCTCCTCCCCTCCAGATCTGCAGTGTAGAAACTATTCCTGGCCAGTCCAGCCCAGAGGTCTGTGTTCCCTCCTTCCACCAGCACCTATTCAAAGGGCAGACTCTGTTCCAGAAATAACAGGCCAAG
This sequence comes from Bos indicus, assembly GCF_029378745.1. Lineage (NCBI taxonomy): Eukaryota > Metazoa > Chordata > Mammalia > Artiodactyla > Bovidae > Bos > Bos indicus. Next base: position 106,278,711 of record NC_091763.1, on the reverse strand, counting down.
AACACAAGGCCCCAGTCTTCCTCTTTCTGACTTGCCCATAGGGTGGAGGTTCCATCCTGGGAGGGGGGCAAGTCGAGAAGACCCCACCCAGGGATCCACTCAGAGAGCAGAAGGGTGTCGTTCCAAGAGAAGCGAGCCACTGTCCCTGCCCCCATGGTGAGCCGCAGGCCATGACGACACAGAGCTTCAGAACTCTACTGTGACTTAAGGAAGGGCAGCCAAAGCCCTGCATTTCTTCCTTCCTCTTTTCCTCCCCTTCCTCCTTCCTTCCCTCCCTCTCTCCTTACAAGGTCAGATCTGCATCCCAGTCATATGGCCTCCCCAGCCTCCTTGGCTTCCTTTCCATTTTCCCTCAACAGGCATTTTCTCTAAAAAATATTGTTTCTAGAACTAATTTTGTACATCAGTTGAGTGGAGCATCTTTTCTTAACTATACACACAACCTAGTTTAGAATGTGTCCATATGGGGGACAGTGTTGAGAGATTAATAACCTTCATTGGTGATGGACAGGGAGGCCTGGCGAGCTGCGATTCATGGGGTTGCGAAGAGTCGGACACGACTGAGCGACTGAACTGAACTGAACCTTCCTTACGGACCCTTAGCTTCCGAAACAGTTCGTGCCACTCCCCTCTCCACTTTTTATCTTTCGTTCCTTTATTTTCTTTCATTGGCTCATATCACCTTTCATCTGGGCCTGAAATGAGATGAGCCTGTAGTCTTCATTTCTCCCCTCTTTTTATTCAAGAGGAAGTGGAATGTTTGCGGAAGGAAAGCAGCAGTTGGCAGCTCATCTGCTGCCTCCTGGTGGAATTCTTTGGCCATTACACTCAAGATGAGTCAGTTTTCTAGACTTTACCGTGGAGCCATAAAATGTGAGTGGCCCTAGATTAATCTAGGCCCAACATCTCATTTTATAGAAGAAAAATTTGACATCCAGGTAGATGAATAAAGAGATAAAGAGTTAATCACTCACAAGAAAAGCGGTGCAAATGTATGGTGGGTTAAGAAAGAGGAGAGTAGAACATGGAAGTTAGATGGTAGGTGGCTCAACTGCCAGTTTTCAGCTTCTCTGATTTTTACCTAACATCACCAGAATTGGATCTAGGGCAGTACTTCTTGGTCTCTTGATTAAATACTTGGACACCTGTGATATTGATGACTGTATGCAGTGATGCAACACATTATTGCATAGTAAGAATATCTGTGTCCTTCAGCATTAAAACAGGGACACAGCATTAAATCGCTCTCATCTTCTAAATCAGGCATCTCAGAACTAGCAGATGCCAATTCCTTTCTGCACTGATGAACTTTATTCACTCATGCACCACTTACTCAATCAGTCACCATAAATATTTCAACCTAGTAAAGGACATAAGACGCAAACTGGCTTTCAGAAAGCTGTTCATAGTAGAGTGCAGAAATCCTTTTTCCTTCAAACAAGCTGTGGTATTTGGTATTTTTATTAATATTAAAAAGATAGGGCAAACTCTAGTAATTTTAATACATCTTCCACAGTGCTGCTTCTCGATTTTGACACGAGACCTATCGTGCAACTTAAATGGTTCATAGATGGATTTATATCAGGAAAAAAAAGATAGAGGCGCTGTGCATAATGCATGTCCCAGGCAATTCACATGTCTTCAAATCTGGCACAAAATTTTAGCAGTTCTAATTTTCCCTGGGCTTCCCTGGTGGCTCAGTTGGTAAAGAATCTGCCTGCAATGCAGGAGATCCAGCTTAGTGCAGGAGACCCAGCTTAGTGCAGGAGACCTGGGTTCAATCCCTAGGTTGGGAAGAGGAGAAGGAAATGGCCACCCACTCCAGTATCCTTGCCAGGGAAATCCCTTGGACAGAGGAGCCTGATGGCCTACAGTCCATGGGGTTGCAAGAGTCAGACACGCCTTAGCAACTAGACCGTCACCATCATTTTCCCTACTTGATAAGAAAACAGTGAGACTGCATTCACATGCTTATGAGGGAAGTTTCCTCTAATGGTGAGAATTCAGGGGAATGGTGCTAACTCTTGCCTGGGTCTGTCCTTAAACATGTTTCTGAGTCAACCACTCAGACTTTAACAGAAACAACTAAGAAAAAAAATTACTCTACTGAAGAGAACAGAAGGGGTGATCCAGGGAAATTACCACCAACTGAATGTCGGGTAAGAGTAACCACTTTTCCACTCCTGGCATAACTGTTAATGGTTTTTGTAGGTTTAGACCCAACTTCTATCTACGGAGGAGATAATGACAGTCTTAAACCACTTCCTCTCATGGTTGCCAGAGGGGAGGCAGGTCTAGAGGGGACTCTTGGCTCTGAAAAACAGAGGTTTATGAACAGAGGGCAGGGAAGGCTTCAGCTCTGTGTCTCTGCTGCTGGCACAGAGATATACGGCTGAGTCCCCCAGGCCTGCCGAGCGGATATCAAGAGAACAGAAAGAGGTGTTAGGCTGGCTGGACTGGAAGTTTTCAGAGGTGTTTTTTTCCTTGGTGATTTGTTTATCATAGTAGTACAACAGCAGTTTTGGTGCTTGGCTTGGCTTCTGTTGGTACCAGTACATGGCATCATGCTTCATATTCTGAGAACAGCTCAGGGTCACTGGTTTTCCCAGCCCGGTAACCAGGTATCTTGGGTTCTGAACGACCATGGCTCCCACATGACCTGCACAGGAGGAGGAAGATTTAGAGGCAGAGTGCAGGAGAGTCATGTTGCCGCTGTAAACGAAAGGCACAGAACTGGGGACAAGCTTTAGTTAGAGATGTCCTTCCTGACCAGGACTTACCTGCTCCCAGGAGATACAGGGCCACACAGAGGAGAAGCCTGGGCCTCATGGCAGGGCTGGGACAGGAAGGAGACCTGTGTTCCAGACTCTGGTCTCTGGGTTGAGAGACAGACAGGCAGGTCTGCCTGTGACGTCAGTGTCACCAGCACAAGGACACCCTCACTGATAATGGACACAGCTTCCTGCTTGACAGGGGCATCTGGACTTGGCTGGATCCAGTATAAAGTAGAGGTGATGTTCCCTTATCTGCCCCTGTTTCTACATCTGCCCCATTTCATCCTGGCCTCTCCCTCTCCCTCCTCATTTCTTTTTTCCTATAAGATAGTTCAGAGATTCCTCAGCACGTGAATGTGTGTGCTGTGCTAAGTCACTCAGTCATGTCAGAGTCTTTGCGACTTCATGGACTCTAGCTCACCAGGCTCTTCTGTCCATGGGATTCTCCAGGCAAGAGTACTGGCATGGGTAGCCACGTCCTTCTCCAGAGGATCTTCCCAACCCAAGGATCAATCTTTTGCATCTCCTGCACTGGCAGGTAGGTTCTTTACCACCAGCAACCTGGGAAGCCCCCAACATGTGAATGCTGCTGCTGCTGCCAAGTCACTTCAGTCGTGTCCTAGCTTTTGCTAAAGTCTTGTTCTGCCCTCCGCATCACAGATGGGTGACTGATGTTTGCAAACTATCCTCTCCTCACCATGCAGAAATCAGGTCCTGGAATCCCTCTATTTATGACCACTTTTCAGAGAGTATCAAAGAAATTATCTACACCTTTTAGCCATCAGTGACAACAGAATGCTTCCTTATGGCCAGTAGAAATGTGCCTAGAAGCAGCCTTCCTACACTGGTCCGAGCAAATCTGGGCAAAGGGTGAGGGTGAGACACATTAGGGCTTAGAGATGTATCCAGTCCCTCATTCCTCTCTGACTGCATCTGGAAGCATCAGGCCACCACACCAGTGAATCAGCCTCACCTGATGCCAGAGCCCTAGTGCAGCCACTGGCCCCGACCTCACAAATGGTCAGGATGGGCTGACACACATTAGCATTTAGCACTAACCTGTGCTTTTTATGTTAGAAAAATCAGTCTCTACAGATAAAGGAAAATTGTCCTGATGATAATTGACCTGGTTATTCCACTCAAAAATGAGGTTTTTTAAAAGTATTTGATAATGGATGTGTGCTAGACCCATGTAACTTAAACTGATCATCTCCATTATCAGGAAGCAAACTAAAAGAGTAAATGCGTTTTGATTCATGATTTTTATTTCTATCAGGGACACTTGTTTGTGATGTAATAAGGAATATAAAGATGTGGCTACAATCAGCATCACAATTCCTTTTAGATCAGAGCACCAAGGTAGGCAAGAAACCCACTGTGCTTTACATCAGGATAACACGCACACACACACGTAGATTTGCGTATGGATTGGGAGTTTGGGACTAGCAGATGCAAACTAGTATGTATAGGATGGCAGACAAAAAAATCCTACTGTACAGCACAGGGAACTTTATTAAGTATCTTGTGATGAAGCATAATGGAAAGAATATGAAAGAGTGTATACATATGTGTGTGTGTGTGTGTGTGTGTGTGTGTGTGTGTGTGTAACTGAGTCACTGCTGTACAGTAGAAATTAACACAGCATTGTAAATCATCTATATTTCAATAAGCTAAATTAAAACAAATAGATTTGCATAGATTGAGTTCTATGTGAGGAGCCCCAGGAGTCTCCCAAGCCACAGATATCCCCTGTTACATTTTTTAAAAATACTCTTGAGTTTCAACGGCTAATTCCAGTTATTCCTCTCCTCTCTTCCTTGGAGAGGCGGCACAGGGAAAGACTTCTGTTCAGGGCTGCCTGACTTGAGAGGAGCAGATAGGATGTGGTTTTGCACAGAAAGGACAGAACTCTGAAGCACTGTGTCTCGGCTGCTGGCACAGAAATACACTCCTGAGTCACCCAGCTCTGCAGAGTGGACCCTCAGCATAGAAGATGTCCCTTCCATCCTTTCTGCTGTGAATCGGCCTTTGGGCATCCCTGAGTCATCCTGCATAGACTCCCTTAGGAAGTAAATCAGAAGTTTCATTTCTTTCCCCACAGCATGGTAGTACCAAAAAAGAGATTCATGTCCAGAAATAGGGTCACAACTCAGATTCACAGCCTGTTTCTTCTCTATGACCCTGTGGCTGGGGGACTGGGCGACTTCAGCTGATATGTACCCTGTGGGAGAAGACAAGAACATACGTGTCAGGGGTAGGCAGGAAAAGCGCCCAGGGAGATGTTCGCGTTTCTAAGGACTCACTTGCTCCCAGGAGACATAGCGACGCTAAGCGGAGAAGACTGGAGAGCATGGCAGGATCCAGATGAAAATGAGAGCTTTCCCAGATGAGCGAACTTGTTGTAGGAGCAGAAATGAAAGCAGATCCGTGTCCCGGGGGCCCTATACGGTGCGGGCTGGCACTGACATCAGGGTGTGAGCAGGCGCCCACAGTCTCGGTGGCTCCCTCTAGGGAAACAGAAGCACAGAAGAAAGAGCATGCTTAGTTTTCCCCAAAGAAGGCTGCCTTTGAGGGGTGATCTGACACCCAAAAAATTGGCCTGTTTATGCCTTTAACTAGGTATTGACCTCGTATGGGTTCGAACTTTGCCTCTGTGGTTGCCTTGCTTCTTCCTCTTCTATTTGTATCAAATCTCCTCTGCCTCCCTCTGATAAAGATACACATGGTCTCATTAAGGCCCAGCTGGATAATCCCAGATAAATGTCCCTTCTCAAAGTCTTAACTGAATCACATCTATAAAGTCCATTTTTTCCATCTTGGCAACATCTGCAGATTACAGGGATGAATACATGGGCATCTTTGGGACAGTGGGGTGGGCCGGAGGTCATTATTCAACCTGCCACACAATACGAAATGTTCTGCTGATCATTTGGGAAGTTTTTACGCATGTCATTTCCCCATAATACTAAATGAATCAGCTTGAGCCCTTTGTATATAAATCTGCAATACATTCTCTTCACTGTTAAGCTTCAGTGTTTGTCAGCTCGCAGCAGCTAGCGAAGCCGGAGTCAGGACCCCAGTGTGAGTGGCGGTGGTGTGCAGAGGAGACAGAAGGGGAGCCTCCAAGAAGCGGTGGGCCAGCCCTGGTGGTGGACTTCTGCATTGCAGGCTTCTGCTCAGCCTACATTGCCCTGCCCAATGTTCAGGAAGCACTGGAGCGGAGACCAAGAAGCAGCAGCTGAGTCTGGATCTGTCTGAGTGCGCTGAGCCTGGGGAACCAGGACAATTAATAGCAACATCCCTTGTTGCTTTAGCAGGGACTCTGGAGACCCAACACTGGAGAACTTATTTCCTACGAGTTGTAAAGATACTATGGTTCCTCTCTACCTTTCATCCAACTTCCCCTGTTGTAAACGTCATGCATAAGCATGATTCTTTGCTCAGAACCAAGGATTTAACATACGCACCAGTCAGCTACAGGCTAAACTCCAATTTCCCTCTTTTTTTCTACTGTTCTGTTCCAGGATCTAATCCAGGACACCACAGAACATTTAGATGACCTGTCTTCTTGGATTTCTTCAAGCCATGAGAGTTTCTCAGTCTTTTCTTGTTTTGAATGATTTTGACACTTCTGAGAATCACACGTGCATGCTCAGTCACGTCAGTCATGTCCAACTGTGTGCGACTCTATGGACTGTAGCCCATCAGGCTCCTCTGTCCATGGGATTCTCCAAGCAAGAATACCAGAGTGGATTGCCATGCCCTTCTCCAGGGGATCTTCCCAACGTAGGGATCAAACCCACAACTCTTATGTCCTCTGCATTGGCAAGCAGGTTCTTTACCACTAGAACCACCTGGGAAGCCCTTTCGAGGATCACCAGTCAAGTATTTTGTAGAAGCCCTTTCAAACTGAGTTTATCTGCTGGTTATATAATCACTTGAAGGCCCAGTGGGTGACATTTACCCTTAGCCATGGACTGTCAGGAGGAGGAGAAGGGGATGACAGAGGACGAGATGGTTGGATGACATCACCAACTCAATGGACATGAGTTTGAGCAGGCTCTGGTAGATGGTGAAGGACAGGGAAGCCTGGCATGCTGCAATCCATGGGGTCGCAAAGAGTCGGACATGACTGAGTGACTGAACAATGACAACATCAAATGAACTGTCACCGTCTGTGAAAAAGTTGTGAGAAATGCCAGAAACCAAGCCCTCTACTGCCTTCCCCTTAAATATTTCCTAATGTGATGGGTTGTTTCATTCTATTCTTGCCTTCCCTAGGGTCATAGAAAGCTGAACCACTGGGCTGCTAGGGGAGGAGCCTAAGAAGACAGCTGATGACGCTAGGGGCTGAGCCGGAAGAGGAAACAGAGGTTTTCTGCTCGGGAGGGGGCAACTCTGTAGCGCTGTGTCTTTGCTGCTGGCACAGAGGTACGTGGCTGAGTCCCCAGGATCTGTGGGCTGGATCTTCAGAGTGGAGAATGACGCGTTATGCATCTTAGCTGAGAATCGGTCCTTGGGCATCCCCGACTCATCAATAGGAGCTTGGTTGTTGAAATAAATCAGCAGCTCCAGTCCCCGCACCGAGGTCTGTCTGTACCAAAAAAGGGCAGCGTGGCTTTTAATCGGCTCACAACTCAGAGTGACCGCCTGTCCCTTTTCTGTCACCTCATGCCTAGGGGTCTGGGTGACTCCAGCATCTGTGGGCCCTGTGGAGAAGGACAGAGTTTGGGGACAGAATAAGAAGCATGATTGGAATCATAACGGAAAATATCCAAGAATGCAGATTATTTCTGGGGACTTACCTACTCCCAGGAGACACAGGGCCACACAGCAGAGGAGCTTGGTGGCCATGACAGTGCCAGCAGGAGGAAGCTTCACCCAGAGGGGCTCTTGTGAGTGTGAACAGAAGGGCGGGGCTTCTGAGTCCTCTGCAAGGCAAGAGAGCAACCTGGCAGGGACACTGCATTCTGACTCTGCTCACGGGACCTCCTTCCAAAGGTGAACGTTCATTCTCTACAAAAGACTGACTGAACAGGTCCCAACTCTTCTAGGGTGTATTGGCTCATTCACAGACCGCCCCCTCTCCCCTGCTCCCAAGCACCTTCCCCAGCTGTCACCTCTCCCAGCCCTGGTGTTCCCACCCCTCTGGCCTTCTCTGATGTGTCATATGTCAACAGTCCATTGAATGTTTCTGCTTGAATGTACTACCAGCACCACAAATTCCAGACATCAGTAAATTACTCTTTACATATTAAGACCTTCAACATGCCTCTGGCTGGCATTCCCTATCACCTGGATATAGAAAATCAAAATAAATCCTTGCCAAGTTAGAGCTTTGCCACAGATTCCTCCCAAAGCTTTTGTACTTGGCCACCATGCTCATCTCTGCTGCTCAGTTGCTTCAGTCATGTCCGACTCTGTGCGACCCGTAGATGGCAGCCTACCAGGCTCCTCCGTCCCTGGGATTCTCCAGGCAAGAACGCTGGAGTGGGTTGCCATTTCCTTCTCCAATGCATGAAAGCGAAAGCTCAGTCGTGTCCGACTCTTCACGACCCCATGGACTGTAGCCTACCAGGCTCCTCAGTCCATGGGAGTTTCCAGGCAAGAGTACTGGAGTGGGGTGCCATTGCCTTCTCCTTGCTCATCTCTAAGGGGCATAAATGGAAGCCTTGGAAAGAGACTGGCTTGGGAAGATTTATTCCCAGCAAAAGCTAGAGACATATGCTGCATAATCCCCAGCCTGCAGCACAGGGCCTCTGTATGTCTGCACCTTTTCCATGAAGGGGCTCCATCTTACCTCATAAAGAGAAAGAGAAAGTGTTAGTCACTCAGTCGTGTCTGACTCTTTGCGACCCCGTGGACTGTGAAGCTCCTCTGTTTATGAAATTCTCCAGGCAAGAATACTAGAGTGGGTTGTCATTTCCTTCTCCAGGGGTTCTTCCCAATCCAGGGATTGAACCTGGGTCTCCTGCATTGCAGGCAGTTTCTTTACTGTCTAAGACACCAGGGAAGCCATGCTACCTCTGATGAACCTGTCAGTTCAGTTCAGTTCAGTCGCTCAGTCGTGTCCAACTCCTCAGAATTGCCTTAATCCTGCAGGTCCTGGTGTGGGTTGTGCAGTGAAAAATGAGGGCTTCAGCCTTCTTTGAGGAACTGCAATAAAGCACTCTCAGTTCATTCTAATCCTCTCCAACCCCTAACAAAACTCTAAAAGGTTCTTTGATGGTTAACACTTGACTCTCCTTGTACTAAGCCAACCAATACTCATAAATGAACTCTTTCTGGTGATGAGGATGAGACTCTGGAAAATGACCCAGTTCTTGGGGGTATGGAGAGTAGTAAGATTCTGTTTACAGAGGAAATGAAACATGTTAGCTCCGTGTCTTGGCTGTTGGCACAGAGACATATTCCTCAACTCCCCAAACTTGGGAATCTGTCAAGAGACAGAGAGAAACATATGACTGACTACTTGAAAATATTATGATAAACTTTCTTAGTTTTATAGAATCAGCAGTGCCCACTCCCCGGTCCAGTGTTTACTTGCTTCAGGAGAGCATCTTGCAACCTGAGGTTGAAGAATGCAGAGCTGGACACAGGGTTTTTTGTTTCTGGTGCTTAGTTGCGAAGTCACATCTGACTCTTGCAATCCCTTGGACTGCAGCCTGCGGCTCCTCTGTCCATGGGATTTTCCAGCAAGAATATTGAGTGGGTTGCCGTTTCCTTCTCCAGGGGATTTTCCCAATCCAGGGATCGAAAACATGTCTCCTGCATTGACAGGCAGATTCTTTAGGAGGGGCAATAACAGCAGAGACAAATAGAAAACATTGCAAACTAGGACACAGCATTCAGCATGTGGATTTTCTGACTCCTGTCCAGGACTTTTCTATAAGATACAAAATGTTGTGAAACAGAGAAGCTGTGAGCCTATAACAAGTTCAGAATATGAGTGAGCCAGCTACTTCCTAAGTGCTCCAATCTCTTATGGAGAGAAAAATCAGTCTTAGGGTCACCCCAGGCCCTGGTACATTTTCTGCTTATACAGACCTACTTGTGGACTTCTGAAGGCTCAGGGCCCCTCTGACTTAGAACACAGTTCAGGCTGTCCTCCTTGGGGCCCTGCCGTAAAGCCCCCAGCAGTGGTAGGATGGAAGCAGGCTGGGTTTAGAGGGAAGCCCATTCCAACAGCTTCTCTTGTCCTGACACAGGAGCTGTTTTGCTTTCCTTCTATCAGGACACAAAAATTTACCAACCATCTCCTTCTCTGCCCACATCTTGACAGGCTCAAGAGGTGCCCCCCTGGAGCAGAGAGAAATGACCTTGAGGACTTATTTTCTAAATTTTTTTGGTAATTTAGTAGAGAGCTGGCTTGATGATCTGCATTAGCTTACAGAAAAACAAGATCTTCCTTTCCATTAAGGCCATTTCTTTAACCATGAAGAGGACATCTCTTGAAGTCACAGAGATGTCCCCTGCTCATCCCTCTTGTTCCACAGAATATTTACAGCATCACGAGGCATCTACCAGAATACTGTCCATACTCTTTGCAATCTACCTATGACCCACCTAAACACACATCTCTGTGGGTTAATGAGACTTGGGTTGAGGATAAGGGGGATGGGAAGCACACTGTTTCTGTTTCTTCTGCACTTGTCTCTCTCTCTCTCACACACACACACACACACATTAATTTGGACTGCATGATGTTAACGTTTCATGTATCACTGGCTACTTTACATGGCAACCATCCCAGAAAGTGAAATGGAAGGAAAATAAAATGGAAATGAAAGGGAAAGTCACTCAGTCGTGTCCGACTCTTTGCAACCCCATGGACTACACAGTCCATCCCAGGCTTGCCTGTAAGTCTGTGCTCACTATGGGTCTTAACCCGTTTGTAGAAGTCTTTGATCCCTATCTTTCTGTCTCCAACACCTGCTCAGTGTCTGCAAATCAGTTTCATGATTCAGGGACCATGAGATTTAGAGCTTCTCTCTAACCCACACCATAAGGCAATTCTTCCAGTAAGCCACCAAGGAATGTGGAACCACAGCATCTCCTGGTGGCCAGTTGGGTAGTATCACTAGAAATGAACCTTTTGTCAAGACGCAAGGTGAACTGTGCTGTTACATTGGTATATGGACAATGGGGAGTTATCTGTGTTCGTGTTTTAGAAGTTCAAAAATAATCCTGTTGCTCAGATAAAACACTTGAGAAAGAGAGAAACTGAAGTCAAACTGAAATTCAAACATCAGCATTGGCTCCAGTAAAGGTGGGGCTAAGATGTGTCGCCGAGTAGTAGCTCATATCCTCTGAGATGAATGTATACCCCTGACTACTTTTTCCCCAGCAGCCAGTCTTCCCCACTGAATACAGTCTGCTCACTAATTTTACCATAATTGTGAGCCAGGAGAATAGAAAGCATCTTCCTTGCAGACAAAAGACAAACAAACACAAGATAGAAGTAGGAAGGTTTGGTCTGAGCCTGCTGAGTTCCTCCTTTAAAAAATCTCTAATCATTAACTCAGTTCTCTTACCAAAGAGAAGAGGGAGGGGACGGGAGAGGGGCTAGGATATTGTTCCAGGAACTCCCAGAGACGAAAGTGGGCAATAGATGTTCCCCGTAAGACTCTCAAGATTCGTGTTCTCTCAACACCTTGAACTCGACCATTGTGTCTAGAGATGAGCCGTGTGGCAGGACAACTCTATTTCCACCTTCTTAAGGGGCTCCCCCCAGTATTAATTACTGCTCTTTGGGATTTACTCCTGGAGCCACAGAGGGCAATTAAGCTGGGCCTCAGAGGACATGAAATGGCCCACAGCAGTATAGTAATTAAAGAACTCACAGGCCAGGCTGGCTGGAACACTGGGCATTAGCTCTCCATTTCCCTTTCCCTCTCCGATCTCTCCTGCTACATTTCCCATTATGACCAAACAGAGGTTCAATGACACACTTACATGACATCATAGGGACTTCCCTGGTGGCTCAGTGGTTAGGACTTCACCTTCCAATGCAGGGGGTATGGGTTTGATTGCTATCCAGGGAGCTAAGATCCCACATGCTTCAAGGCCAAACAACCAGAAAATAACACAGAAGCAATATTGTAACAAATTCAATAAAGACTTTAAAAATGGTCCACATCCAAAAAAAATATCTTAAAAAAAAAATGACATCATGATGAGCTACCAATGGTTAAATGCCAATACTCAAAGTTGCCCCAAACTTAAGTACTACTTCCATTATGAAATTCTAGAAAACAACAATCTAAGTCATTGATTTTTTTTCATCAATTCACACTCTTTTTTCAAATCTGGAATGCTCCAGGATTTGAATAGTATTTCCATTACAACATTTTATCTCTACAAGAAAAATCCCAATTTAATCATTTTATTTCCCTCTGTGATTACCTAACCCTTTAAGAAAGGTTTAATCGAAGTTGTCAAAATTTGAAATGCCTTTAAAATTCATTCTGTTGTTCCTCAGACACAGTGGTGTTAGCAGCAGTCACTGGAATTGAATACCTTCTTTAATGTTATGTTTGTATCCTGGCCCAAATCATAAGCTCTTTAATATGTTCTTCTAGATTTTATCTCTGCTATCTTCCCTAGTGAGAAATGTGAAATTAAGCTCTGAGTCTTCTAAAACAAGCACCATTAAACATTGCATATTTTCAACTTCCTCTGTTGAGCAACCCCATCTACAAGGCATTCTCTTGTTTTGCATGCTTTTGCTTTAATACCTCCTGTATTTTCCTAAGCCTTTCATAGGAATCGTAATTTTGTAAGTGTATGAGGCATGACCCTTTAAAATAGCCTATAGATAATGTTTGTACAATAATGTGAATATTTTCACTTCAATCCCTGTCAATATTGTCCAGATTGTACTTAGCCCTTCAATCAGGTTGATTTTCAGAGTCATTCCTAGTTTCCCTGTGGCCTCTGAGATTGTGCCTTCATTTCTCAGGGGCTTTGAGTGTGCTTAGTAGCTCAGTCGTGTCCCACTCTTTGTGACCCCATGGACCACAACCCACCAGGCTCCTCTGTCCACAGGGATTCTCTAGGCAAGAATACTGGAGTAGGTTGCCATGTCCTTCTCCAGAGGATCTTCCCAAAGGGCTCTGGGGGGCCCCAGTTATCTTGTCAACTTTGGTAACAGCTAAGAAAACAGTTCTGTCGTTTCTAATAACTTTGAGAGCAGTTGAGCCCAAATGCACTCCCCCTCCCCTTTAACATCTGTCTCTCCTGACTGGAAGCTGCCTCTCCCTTCCACATAAGAACACTGAGCCTCCTAAGATTTTAGCACTTTTCCTAAAGATGTATCTTTCTTTCTCCAGTTTAGTGAACCTATACTTTTAATTTTGTTTATTAGTGGTTTGCAAATGATTAAAAAGAATCTGGTCTCAAATTTCTTGTGTTTGGATCCTTTCCCACCATTTTTTAGCTGACTTTTGGAAAATTACATACAAGTTTTCTTCTTTAGTTCCCTTGTCTGTAATATGGGGTACTAACGGAATGTGTTCAGCATCTAGTGGAAAGCCCATCACTTTGGAAGAAGTATATAAGAACTTTCTACTGTAAATGTTGCTCTCTTCCTATCCTGATGGTAAGAATGAAGAATGACTTCAAACCACTGTAATGTCTCATCCATTCTCTTCGCAATTTTAAATTCCCTGTGACAATGTTTAAGGCACAAGTGCTCTTTTAAGTGTTCTCTAACCTTTTGCAATAATTATGTTGGATAATTTGGGATTTCTCTGTGCATGTGATCTATTCCATTTCTCCTTAAGAGTCTTCCCCATTCATTTTTCCTTCAGGAGACAGGGCCTGGCCAGTCATGCTTATTATCACATACTCTAAATTATTTCTGTCTGAGACTTCATTAGTTACTGATCGTTCACTCTGATTTCAAGAAGAACCTTGGAAATATAGATTTTTCCATGATGATCCACCTAAAAAGGCTATTTCTGTGAGTTTCTTTTCACTGTCTGAAGACTCAATATCAAGCTTGATCTTGAATTTTTTAATCTTTGACCAAGAATGGGGAGGTTGTAATCAACCGGGATCTCAGAAAATATCCAGCCAAGAGTAGCTGCCATTGTATAGCTCTATATTTAATGGAAAAACCCTAGCCTGCAACTGGATCATCCAAAACCCGTCTTCTGCATTTGAACTGGGGAACAGGGTTGAGAATAGAACCGTTGCTGCTATTGCTGCTGCTAAGTCACTTCAGTCGTGTCGGACTCTGTGCGATCCCATAGACGGCAGCCCACCAGGCTCCCCAGTCCCTGGGATTCTCCAGGCAAGAACACTGAAGTGGGTTGCCATTTCCTTCTCCAATGCATGAAAGTGAAAAGTGAAAGTGAAGTCGCTCAGTCATGTCCGACTCCCAGCGACCCCATGGACTGCAGCCTACCAGGCTCCTCTGTCCATGGGATTTTCCAGGCAAGAGTACTGGAGTGGGGTGCCATTGCCTTCTCCAGAACTGTTAATAACCCCAAATAAATCTGCTGGATGTAATTAACACATAATTATAACAATCTACTTGGAAGATTAAAATGACACATTCTTTTTATATGTGAAGCAACTAGTATTACATTTTGGGGGAAGGAATATTGTTGAATTTGAACTTATGGGTCCAGGAATGACCAAATGACTAGTGGATTAGCCTTGGTAAGAGCTAAAGACCACACTTGGGAGTGACTCGGAGACCTTAGAAATATTAAGATTTGATACACCAGCAGAAATTGTGCAGACCATAATCTCTTCAACTCTTAATGCACTAAATCTCTAATCATGGAATTTGAACAAATTTAAACATTTGACCAGTTAGGTTTTAATTTTTTTAAATTAGAGAAAAATACAGCAAATCAAGTAAGTTGCTCTTTACTATCTCTTCTTGGTCTTTTCTTTCCTTCTGAGATGTAACAATTAGTCTGAGTTTGGTGAGTCTATTTCCTCTCTTGCTTTTATACTTTTACTACATATGGATTTTATCAAGCACAATAATGAAAATAAATGGGTATATGTGTTGAAAGCTTGAAAGTTTCAACCATCATTTTAAGTGTTTTTCATAAATTGCCTTTCAAAAATACCATAATGTATTTATAATTATTATTCCTGCTTCTAAGATGAGAAATCTGAAATAATGAGAGATGAAGTAATTGTCCATGGTGACATATTTAGTAAATTATCTTGCCAATAAAGAGTGCTCTTTTACCTGTGTTTAAAATGATATCAAGTGGTGCTATATTGGACTTGCATTTCTAAAATTTGTTTTATGTACTTATCTATTTTATCCAATAGATTTAGTTTATTTACATTTGGTTTAATATAAAATAATTGGATGAATTTCCAAGAATTTATTTATCCATTTTCTTATTGATAGCAGCAACCAAGACCCAGCATAACCATAATAAATAACTGAATAATTTTTTAAAAGAAGTATCTCAAACAGATATTTTAATCCATTAGATTTAACCGGGGTTGAAATTATAGCCCTAAACCTTGAACTCTGTTTTCAACAATGGGAGAATTATGAACATGGGATTTTCATGTCTGTTGGATTTAGGGGTTGAGGTTCAGTGGATGGGATGATAGGAGGAATGGAACCAGAGTTCATGAGATGGAAAGAAAGGAGGTAAAGGTAGGAGCATAGATGATTGAAGCAGAAAATTTGGCAGGAACTTATGTGTTGTTTATTATATGCTCTGTCAACATGGACCTGCACCTGAAAAAGACTGGAGGCAAAACACCATCTGAAGGAGGAGGCCAAGAAACTAAGAAACCAAAACCATGTGTAAGCAGTCTACACGACAATGACATCACCAAGAATGGTCACAGGATTAATCGTGGGGGGACGGAATGAGAAGGTGAGGCCTGATGGGAATGGAGCGACTGCAACAGTGATGAAGGGGAACATGCCCATGTCGGGTGTGTGGAAGGAGCTGGGTTTTAAAGCAAGAGGGAGAAAACGATCCAGAAGCAGTGGGGAGTAGCCAGGAGGACAAAGACGGTGCTAAAATCAAACACAAAAGCAGATTATACCTCTTGGTGTAAACACAATAGAAACCAAGTTTCCATCTTGAAAGTTAGGGCCCCTGAATGGCAAGCCCAGGACAACTGCAAGTGGAATTTGCCTCTTAACTCTATTAACCTGAATTGCCTCAGGCACTCAAAATACACGCATTCTTTGCATCAGTTGCCAAAGATGTCCTCAGATGGGCTGAGAAGGGATCTGGATGTTAAAAAAAGAACTTGGAAGAGAGTAATTATAACCATTCAGAATGGATTGCCAATATTATGTAGATATCTCTGCATAAATCAGAAGAAAAATAGAGATTTGGGTCTTAAAGACATATGATCAAGGAAAAAGAGAGCGAAGTTAGACTGGACAGGTCTGCAGACTTAGATATCCCAATGTGGAGTCCACTTTGTTGTTGTTCTCCAGTCACTAAATCGTGTCCAACTCTGCAGCACCATGAACGGCAGCATGCCAGGCTTCCCTGTCCTTCACTATTGCCCAGAGTTTGCTTAAGCTCATGTCCACTGAGTCAGTGATGCCATCAACCATCTCATACTCTGTCACCCTCTTCTCCTCATGCCTTCAGTCTTTCCCAATGAGTCATCGCTTCCCATCAGGTGGCCAAAGTATTGGAGCTTTAGCTTTAATAACAGTCCTTCCAATGAATAGTCAGTGTTGATTTCCTTTAGGATTGACTGGTTTGATCTCCACACTGTCCAAGGGACTCTCAAAAGTCTTCTCCAGCACCACAGTTTGAAAGCATCAATTCTCGGTACTCAGCCTTCTTTATGGTCCAACTCTCACATCTGTACATGGCTACTGGAAAAAAAACATAGCTTTGACTAGACAGACCTTGGTCCTCAAAGTGATGTCTCTGCTTTTTAATACGCTGTCTAGTTTTTTCATAGTTTTTCTTCAAAGGAGTCCAGTTACTGCTCCCAAACAGACAGCTGAAGAGGCAGCATTGGTATTCTGAGTCCCACACAAGCCTTCAGCTGGCATTGGCCTCTGTCTTCTGCTCTAGGTCAGGCCTGCACTCTCCTTAGGCAGGACTTAGGTTCATTTCAGTTCACTCGCTCAGTTGTGTCTGACTCTTTGTGATCGCATGGACTGTAGCACACCAAGCTTCCCTGTCCATCACCAACTCCCAGAGCTTACTCAAACTCACGTCCATTGAGTCAGTAATGCCATCCAACCATCTAAACTTCTGTCATTCCCTTCTCCTCCTGCCTTCAATCTTTCCCAGCATCAGGGGCTTTTCAAATGAATCAGTTCTTTGCATCACGTGGCCAAAGTATTGGAGTTTCAGCTTCAGCATCAGTTCTTCCAATGAATATTCAGGACTGATTTCATTTAGGATGGACTGGTTGGATCTCCTTGTTTTCCAAGGAACTCTCAAGAGTCTTCTCCAACATCACAGTTCAAAAGCACGATTTTTTTGGTGCTCAGCTTTCTTTGCAGTCCAACTCTCACATCCATACATGACTACTGGAAAAACTGTAGCTTTGACTAGACAGACCTTTGTTGGCAAAGTAATGTCCCTGCTTTTTATTTTTTCACCATTTATTTTTATTTTATTTTATTTTTTAATAAATTTATTCATTTTAATTGGAGGCTAATTACTTTACAATATTGTAGTGGTTTTACCATACATTGATATGAATCAGCCATGGGTGTACATGTGTTCCCCATCCTGAACCCCTTCCCACCTCCCTCCCCATCCCATCCCTCTGGGTCACCCCAGTGCACCAGTCCCGAGCACCCTGTCCCATGCATCGAACCTGGACTGGTGATCCATTTCACATATAATAATATACATGTTTCAATGTATTCTATCAAATTATCCCACCCTCGCCCTCTCCCACAGAGTCCAAAAGACTGTTCTGTACATCTGTGTCTCTTTTGCTGTTTTAATTATAGGGTTATCATTACTAACTTTCTAAATTCCATATATATATGCGTTAGTATACTGTATTGGTGTTTTTCTTTCTGGCTTACTTCACTCTGTATAATAGGCTCCAGTTTCATCCACCTCATTATAACTGATTCAAATGTATTCTTTTTGATGGCTGAGTAATACTCCATTGTGTATATGTACCACTGCTTTCTTATCCATTCATCTGCTGATGGGCATCTAGGTTGCTTCCATGTCCTGGCTATTATAAACAGTGCTGCGATGAACATTGGGGTACACGTGTCTCTTTCAATTCTGGTTTCCTCAGTGTGTATGCCCAGCAGTGGGATTGCTGGGTCATAAGGCAGTTCTATTTCCAGGTTTTTAAGGAATCTCCACACTGTTCTCCATAGTGGCTGTACTAGTTTGCATTCCCACCAACAGTGTAAGAGGGTTCCCTTTTCTCCACACCCTCTCCAGCATTTATTGTTTGTAGATTTTTGGATGGCAGCCATTCTAACTGGTGTGAAATGGTACCTCATTGTGGTTTTGATTTGCATTTCTCTGATAATGAGTGATGTTGAGCATCTTTTCATGTGCTTGTTAGCCATCTGTATGTCTTCTTTGGAGAAATGTCTATTTAGTTCTTTGGCCCATTTTTTGATTGGGTCATTTATTTTTCTGGAATTGAGCTGCTTGTATATTTTTGAGATTAATTCTTTGTCAGTTGCTTAATTTGCTATTATTTTCTCCCATTCTGAAGGTGTCCTTTCACCTTGCTTATAGTTTCCTTCATTGTGCAAAAGCTTTTAAGTTTAATTAGGTCCTATATGTTTATTTTTGCTTTTATTTCCATTACCCTGGAGGTGGATCATAGTGGATCCTGCTGTGATTTAGGTTGGAGAGTGTTTTGCCTATGTTTTCTTCTAGGAGTTTTATAGTTTCTGGTCTTACATTTAGATCTTTAATCTATTTTGAATTTATTTTTGTGTATGGTGTTAGGAAGTGTTAGAGTTTCATTCTTTTACAAGTGGTTGACCAGTTTTCCCAGCACCACTTGCTAAAGAGATTGTCTTTTCTCCATTGTATATTCTTGCCTCCTTTGTCAAAGATAAGGTGTCCTTAGGTGCATGGATTTATCTCTGGGCTTTCTATTTTGTTCCATTGATCTATATTTCTGTCTTTGTGCCAGTACCATACTGTCTTGATGACTGTAGCTTTGTAATATAGCCTGAAGTCAGGCAAGTTGATTCCTCCAGTTCCATTCTTCTTTGTCAAGATTGCTTTGACTATTTGAGGTTTTCTTTATTTCCATACAAATTGTGAAATTATTTGTTCTAGTTCTGTGAAAAATACTGTTGGTAGCTTGATAGGGATTGCATTGAATCTTTGCTTTTTTTTTTTTTTTTTTGAATCTTTGCTTTTTAATACCCTGTCTAGGTTGGTCATAACTTTTCTTCCAAGGAGCAAGTGTCTTCTATTTCATGGGTACAGTCACCATCTGCAGTGATTTTGGAGCCCCCAAAAATAAAGTTTCTCACTGTTTCATTCTTTTCCCATCTATTTTCAATAAAATGATGGGACTAGATGCCATTATCTTAGTTTTCTGAATGTTGAGTTTTAAGCCAATTTTTCCACTCTCCTCTCTCACTTTCATCAAGAGACTCTTTAGTTCTTCACTTTCTGCCATCTGCATATCTGAGATTATTGATATTTCTCCCAGCAATCTTGATTCCAGCTTGTGCTTCACCAGTCCAGCATTTCTCATGATGTACTCTGCATATAAGTTAAATAAGCAAGATGACAATATACAGCCTTGATGTACTCCTTTTCCGATTTGAAGCCAGTCTATCGTTCCATGTCCTAACTGTTGCTGTCCATGTTCTAACTGTTGCTTCTTAACCTGCATACAGATTTCTCAGGAGGCAGGTCAGGTGGTCTGGTATTCCCATCCCATCAAGAATTTTCCACAGTTTTTTGTGATCCACACAGTCAAAGGCTTTGGTATAGTCAATAAAGCAGAAGTAGATGTTTTTCTGGAACTCTCTTGCTTTTTCTATCATCCAACAGATGTTGGCAATTTGATCTCTGGTTATTCTGTCTTTTCTAAATCCAGCTTGAACATCTGGAAGTTCTCTGTTCAAGTACTATTGAAGCCTGGCTTGGAGAATTTTGAGCATTACTTTACTAGCGTGTGAGATGAGTGCAATTGTGTGGTAGTTTGAGCATTCTTTGGCATTGCCTTTCTTTGGGATTGGAATGAAAACTGACTTTTTCCAGTCCTGTGGCCACTGCTGAGTTTTCCAAATTTGCTGGCATATGGAGTGCAGCACTTTCACAGCATCATCTTTTAGGATTTGAAATAGCTCAACTGGAATTCCATCACCTCCACTAGCTTTGTTCGTAGTGATGCTTCCTAAGGCCCACTTGACTTCGCATTCCAGGATGTCTGGCTCTAGCTGAGTGATCACACCATCGTGATTATCTGGGTCATGATCTTTTTTGTACAGTTCTTCTGTGTATTCTTGCCACATCTTCTTAATATCTTCTGTTCCTGTTAGGTCCATACTATTTCTGTCCTTTATTGAGCCCATCTTTGCATGAAATATTCCCTTGGTTTCTCTAATTTTCTTGATGAGATCTCTAGTTTCTCCCATTCTATTGTTTTCCTCTATTTCTTTGCATTGATGACGGAAGAAGGCTTTCTTATCTCTCCTTGCTATTCTTTGGAACTCTGTATTCAAATGGGTATACCTTTCCTTTTCTCCTTTGCTTTTTGCTTCTCTTCTTCTCACAGCTATTTGTAAGGCCTCCTCAGACAACCATTTTGCCTTTTTACATTTCTTTTTCTTGGGAATGGTCTTGATTCCTGCCTCCTATACAACATCATGAACCTCCGACCATAGTTCTTCAGGTACTCTATCAGATCTAATCCCTTGAATCTATTTCTCACTTCCACTGTATAATTGTAAGGGATTTTATTTAGGTCATACCTGAATGGTCTAGTTGTTTTCCCTACTTTCTTCAACTTAAGTCTGAATTTGACAATAAGGAGTTCATGATCTGAGCCACAGTCAGCTCCTGGTCTTCTTTTTGCTGATTGTATAGAGCTTCTCCATCTTTGGACTTCCTTGGTGGCTCAGATGGTAAAGCGTCTGTCTACAATGTGAGAGACCTGGGTTCAATCCCTGGGTTGGGAAGATTCCCTGGAGAAGGAAATGGCAACCCACTCCAGTACTCTTGCCTTGAAAATCCCATGGACGGAGGAACTTGGTGCAGGCTACTATCCATGGGGTCGCAAAGAGTCGGGCATGACTGAGCAACTTCACTCTCACTTTCACTTTCTCCATCTTTGGCTGCAAGGAATATAATCGGTCTGATTTCAGTATTGACCATCTGGTGATGTCCTCATACAGAGTCATCTCTTGTGTTGTTGGAAGAGGGTGTTTGCTATGACTAATGTGTTCTCTTGGCAAAACTCTATTAGCCTTTGCCCTGCTTCATTCTGTACTCCAAGGCCAAATTTGCCTGTCACTCCAGGTATATCTTGACTTCCTCCTTTTGCATTCTAGTCCCCTATAATGAAAAGGACATCTTTTGGGGGTGTTAGTTCCAGAAGGTCTTGTAGGTCTTCATAGAACCATTTAACTTCAGCTTCTTCAGCATTACTGATTGGGGCATAGACTTGGATTGCTGTGATATTGAGTGGTTTTATTTCAATATCAATATCTCTCCTAGGCAGGAGAGAGATAAATAAATACCTAGATTCAAGGAGTGGCAACTTACACCCACTGAATTAAGTTGTTTACTTTACCTTAAATGTGTTGAAAAAGCCCTGTATATGTTAAGTTGATATTATCATTAGAATGGGATGTATAATCACATAATCACAATAAAGAGGATACTATAAAAAAAAAAAAGAAAAACAACTTGTGTTGGGGTGGGGCAGGATTCTGTTAACAACTTAGAGTTGAAAAAGAATGGAGAATGCTGAACAGCCATTATCTGGAGCTTCTTCCATTCAGATGGGGGTGGCAAGTGCAGGAAGGCAGGAAATTCTATGACCTGAGTAATTAAGGCTTATCTTATATGTGGGATGAATTTTGAGCCCATTGACAATTTCAGAGCAATCCCTGAATCCCATTCCTACAGGATTTCCTATACAAGATCGTCTATGTTGATACCTTATTTTCTGTTCTTGTTAAGCCCCAAACCCACTCACTTCTCTTGGTGAAAGAGAAGTAGGGATGACTTAGAGGGCTGGGAGCAGAACCGGAAGGGGAAGCAGAGGTTTTCTGCTCGGGACGGGGCAACTCTGCAGCGCTGTGTCTTTGCTGCTGGCACAGAGGTACGTGGCCGAGTCCCCAGGATCTGTGGGCTGGATCTTCAGAGTGGAGAACGACGAGTTAGGCATTTTAGCTGAGAATCGGTCCTTGGGCATCCCCGACTCATCAATAGGAGCTTGGTTGCTGAAGTAAGCCAGAAACTCCAGTCCCCGCACCGAGGTCTGTCTGTACCAATAAAGGGCAGTGTGGGTTTTAATCAGCTCACAACTCAGAGTGACTGCCTGTCCCTTTTCTGTCACCTCATGCCTAGGGGTCTGGGTGACTCCTAGGTTAGCATCTGTAGTTCCTGTGAAAGAATTTGGAAACAGAATAAGAAAAATATGGGAGTCACAATAGGGCAAACCAACAGGAGGATGGGGCATGTTCTGAGGACTCACCTACCCCCAAGAGACAAAGGACCATAGAGCAGAGGGCTCGGGTGCCCATGGCAGGATGAGAATGGTGGGGAATTACCCAGATCAGGCCCTTGTGAGCATGAGCAGAGAAGTGTGTTCGGGACCACTTGTCCTGGCAAGATGTGTCTGTCAGTGACATCACTGAATGAGCTACCACTCCCCACTCGGCACCTCCCTTCAGAGAAGGCCGCATCTCTGGCAGATGAATCAGGCAGGACTGAACTCAATTATAATTGATATGTGATAGAGGTTCCCACAGATTTATTTTGGTAGCATCAATTCATAATGCCTTCTCTATACTCTCTCTTATCTAGAGCTTGCCAACCCAATATTTCCACTTGAATCTCAAACTACAAGAACTTAAAGATGAATTCATTGTCTCATCGCAATCCAGCTCCTCCATGAACCCTTGAATTCCTGTCACCAGTGGTGAGATGACCCTGGTCATATCACACTCAAACTCATCCATCGGTTAGGAGTTTGGCTCTGAGTGCTCCAGGATAAACAAGAATAGCAACTGCCTTTTTAGGGCTTCAAGGGCTGAACTGATGCCCTGAGAACTGATTCCATTTGAAATCTCTTTTTGCAGTGAAAGATCTTTCTGAGTTTATATATCCTCAAGTTCTATTAAATTCTCAAAACTCCTAGCATAGAATTTCCCATATTTCTCTATCCCCGCCATGAAATAAGCAGAGGATTTTCATGTTCTCTTTGCAAATAAAATTCTCTAGCATTGATTTATATGCTATCCTTATTTCTGGAAAAACTCAATGTCTTTACATTAACATTTCGCCTTTTGCCTATAAAAGGGGTTTGGTGCCACAAACCTACTTCCCCTCATGGTTGAGGTTACAGAAAGCTGAGAGAAGCAAGGCTCTGTTTACTGGGTTGTTCAAGTGAGTTATTTGTTAACCAAGAAGAAGGACAAGTTCAATCTTTATTTTGTGATTAACACAGAGATGCACTACTAAGTCTTTTGAACCAAGGAGCGTTAGTCACTCAGTCATGCCCAACTCTTTGCAACCTCATGGACTGTGCCTCCATAGGGATCCTCTATCCATGGGATTT
Source organism: Bos indicus (assembly GCF_029378745.1). Lineage (NCBI taxonomy): Eukaryota > Metazoa > Chordata > Mammalia > Artiodactyla > Bovidae > Bos > Bos indicus. The sequence goes on along the minus strand of NC_091763.1, from coordinate 106,255,216 downwards.
CCCAGGCAAGAATACTGGAGTGGATTGAGATCCCCTTCTCCAGGGGATCTTCCCCACCCAGGGATCAAATCTGGGTCATTGCAAGCAGATTCTTTAACACTGAGCCACTGGGAGAGATTGAAGATGCACATGTTAATTTTAAAGAGCAGAGAGTCTACAGGCTAAATTATGTTATCAGAGGTACCTGTTCCCCTTGCAGAGTCCATCCCTTTGGTCTATGTTGGATCCTAAACGTAAAACTGAGGCCATTATTATATTTTTATAAGGGATCATTGTTTGTTCCTTCCTTGTTACCTGTACCTAGGGTATGGTAAACAGAATGATAGGTCCCCAAAGATTTCAATGCCTGCTCCCTGGAACTGTGGATATGTTATATTATGTAACACGGGGGAAGGAATCCGGGTTCTCAATGGAATTAAGGTTGCTAATCAGCTGACTTTAATGTAGGGAGACAAGCCTGGATTTTTCAGATGGGCCCAATGTAATCACAAGGACTGTAAAATGTGGAAAAAGGAGGAAGAAGAGTAAGGGTCACAGCGATGCAGCATGAGAAGAGACTTGATCTGTCATTGTTGGCTTTGAAGATGGAAACACCCACGAGCCAAGAAATCCTGTGGCCTCTAGAAGCTGAGAAAGGCAAGAAAACAAATGCTCCCCTCCAGCCTCCAGAAGGAAGGCAGCCCTGCTGACACCTTGATTCTAACCCACTTAGACCCATTTTGGTGCTTCCCTGGTAGCTCAGCTGGTAAAGAATCTGACTAGAATCCAGGAGACCTGGGTTTGATCCCTGGCTTGGGAAGATCCCCTGGAGGAGGGCATGGCAACCCCCTCAAGTATTCTTGCCCTGAGAATTCCATGGACAGAGGAGCCTGGCGGGCTACAGTCCATGGGGTCACACAGAGTCGGACACAGATGAGTGACTAAGCACGGCACAGACTCATTTTGGACTTTTGACCTTCGAAACCATCAGACAATAAACTTGCATTGTTTTAAGCTACAAAATGTATGGTAATTTGTTAGAACAGCAACAGGAATGTAATCAGTCACAGTACATGGGGATCCTGGTTGAAAGAGGCCACATAGGCTAGATAGGAGATACAGAGAGGAGACTGACGCAGTCCCACAGAAAGAACTTGAAATGAGACCAAGGTAGCCCAGAAAAAAAAATTCTCATTTCTGCCAGATTTCATCTGCTTCAAAGGGACCCATGAATCTGGAGTGAATGGCAAAACTCCATTACGTATCTCCCTGCAGAAATTCTGTTCCCGGATCCACCCAGTCCCTGCCTGACACGTGGGTTTGCCAGTGGTGCCCCTGTGGTTGTCAGCTCCCTGGGGCCAGGGTCCCCTGATGAGGGCCGGGTTAGCACTTGCCCTTCTCCCAGCCCTGCCCTCTAAGTTCAGCAGAGTGGGTGGCTTGAGCTCTGCCTCGCTAGGCTGGGCTGCTCTGACACTCAAACTGCTTCTCTGCTTTCCCCAACCCAGAACCTGCAAGCCACCGCACCCCCAGTTCCTTGTGCAGCCACGACTTCAGCAAATTCAGAGAAATACCCACTGTTCGGGTGCACCTGTCATTCACAGCCCCCTGGGCTGCAGTCCGTCGGGTCGCAGAGTCGGACACGACTGAAGCGAGTGAGCACTCAGAGGTCCGGTCAGAGCAAAACCCACCTACACAACAGAGGAAGAAGGGTTGGTCTCTAGTTCCTTCACTCTCAGCCTTTACTCAAGACATCTGCAACTCCCTAATTCTAAATCCAACCCTCTGGTTTTAATGACATCCTTTCTGGCAGCACCACCATAGACACTAGATGACAACGACGCCACAGCGCCTCTTAGTGGCCAGTGGGCAGAAGCAGCACAAATATGCTCTCTCTAAGCTGAACGCAGAATTGATGCTTTTGAACCGTGGTGATGGAGAAGACTCTTGAGAGTCCGTTGGACTGCAAGGAGATCCAACCAGTCTACCCTAAAGGAAATCAGTCCTGAATATTCATTGGAAAGACTGATGCTGAAGCTGAAACTCCAATACTTTCGCCACCTGATGTAAAGAACTGACTCATTGGAAAAGACCCTGATGCTGGGAAAGATTGAGGGCACGAGGAGAAGGGGACGACAAAGGATAAGATGGTTGGATGGCATCACCAACTCGATGGACATGAGTTTGAACAAGTTCTTGGGGTTGGTGATGGACAGGGAGGCCTGGCATGCTGCAGTCCATGGGGTCACAAAGAGTCGAACACGACTGAGCGACTGAACTGACTGAAAACATAAGGGGATTTTGTGTTGTTTCACTAAGTACAGGACATATGGGTATTACGATTTCTTGATGTTAGGGGGGCAATGAATAATACTGTCTTAGGGCCTAAGATGGAACCACCTGAGAGTCAGACATTGGAGTCAGGCAAAGATAATAATATCAGTTTTGATATTGGTAATAACAGGGCTCAGATGTGAAATCAAAAGGATTGGTTTACACTATGCTGAATAGGAACTTAACTCATTTTCTCTCTCCTCCGAACTACAGCATGACCCTGTATGGATAAGAAAGTTCTTTGCTATTCTTCGTGCATGTTGAGGAAACACCAAAACATCTGTCTCTTGTGTAGACAGCCAGCAAGAAGAAGGCAAGGAGATGAGAGACTAAAGTAGAAAAAGAGGTTAAATAAGGTTATCTATTTCTCTTCCCATAGAGTAGATTCAGCAAGGAATAAAAAGATTAGAATAGGAGGATTACCTTATCAAATTCCCAAACATGGGGAATATCAAATAAAGCATTGTCCTAGAAGACTGAATTTAAGGGGAGATGAAAAGACAGAAACATGTCAGTTACTCTCCCCAAATCCAACCATTGCTCCTCTGGTATACTTAAGAAAACTGCACATATATGTCCTGACATTGCAACAATTAAACAAATCCCAAATTTATTCTGTACGCTGTGATCAAGTCTAAATATCCACTCCCTATTTCATTTCCCTTCCTGCCACAGGGTCCAATGGAACATCAGAAGTCATACAATAAATAAAGGTTTAAAAAAGAAAACATTTTAAAACATCAATAATAAAATGACAAAGCCAATGTCTCAATTTGATTACAAATACTCTTTAAGTTTTTAAAAGGAATACTTTGGCTAAAATTAAAATTTAAGTGTAACATCTCTAGGTCATTTAAGCTAAATATCTAAGCAATCTCAGATTAAGAATCTAACATTGATTAATTTTTATTTAAAATTCCAAATAAAATTCTTTTGACTTTAATTATAGTACTTATGGATGAGAGCTCTCAAGTCAACCCTTCTTTGTTTAATCTAAATAGTTGGGTAAAAATAATCATCAAAGTTCAATTCATTAATGTTTATTGCAGCACTGTTTACAATAGCCAGGGCATGGAAGCAACCTAAATTTCCATCAACAGAGGAAAGGATAAAGAAGATGTGGTGTACACATGCAATGGAATATTACTCAGCCATAAAAAGGAATGAAATTGTGTCATTGGCAGAGACATGGACTGACTAGAGACAGTCCTCAGAGTACAGTGAGAAAGAGAAAAACAAATGTTGTATAATATTGCTTATGTGTAGAATCTAGAAAAATAGTATAACTGAATATATTTGCAAAACAGAAATAGAGACAGATGTAGAGAATGGGCGTCCCAAGTGGTACTACTGGTAAACAACCTGCATGCCAATAGGGGAAACATAAGAGACAAGAGTTTGATTCCTGGGTTGGGAAGATCCCCTGGAAGAGGGCAAGGCAACCCATTCCAGCATTCTTGCCTAGAGAATCCCATGGACAGAGGAGCCTGGCAGGTTACAGCCCTCACACAGAGTTAGACACGACTGAAATGACTTAGCACACACCCATTCATGTAAAGAACAAACTTATGGATACCAAGAAGGGAAGGGGGATAGAATGAATTGGGAGATTCGGATTGACATATATATACCACTATGTATCAAATCGGTAACAAGAACCTACTGTACAGCCCAGGGAACGCTACTCAATGCTCCATGGTGACCTAAATGGGAAAGAAATCCAGAACAGAGAGGATACATGTATGTGTATACATGTGTATATATGGGATCACAAAGGAGTCAGACACGACTTAGCAACTAATCAACAACAGCAAAGAGATGGTCATCAGTGACTGAAGTTTTATCAGACAACTAAGTGGGATGGAGATATGGGCAGAGCCGTGGAGAGGAACGTGCACTGAGGGAATGAATATGTATTATGACTTGCAATTTTGGTTGGACAAGGAGAGAAGTGAAACCAACAGAGGCTGAGGGGTAGTGACCATGCCTTCAAGAGGGTCTCAGTAAGTTGCTTTCCAAATAGTTCCAACCAATGCTTCAGAATGATTTCTATAATTATCATTGAGAACTTAGGCAGAAGTTAGAGTAGAGAATACAGTATCAGAGGGGGCAATTGGATCAGGGCAACTGTTTTAGAAGTTCTTACTAAAAAATATTTTAATGTGTTAAGGAACTATTTTCATGTACTAAGCCAAACAACTGGAAATGTCCTTCCTCAATAGCCTCTGAATGTCTGGCTCAAGCCTACATACAGTGTTTTTCTTTCTTTCTTTCTTTTTTATTCACTTACTTATTTGGCTGCACAAGGACTTAGTTGCAGCACACAGGATCTTTAGCTGTGGCATGTGGGATCTAGTTCCCTGACCAGGGATCAAACGCTGGCTCCCTGCATTGGGAGTGTGGAGTCTTAGCCACTGGACCATCAGGGAAGTCACAAACCTATATAGAGTGTTGAGTTGTGTTAGTTATCCTGAAAAGCTAGACAATTCCTGAGCAAGAATTTGTTTTGGGCTAGGATTTAAGACTGGTTACCAGGATATCTATTTGTATATATTTCTTTGAAGCTGAAAAATGGCTGAATAAAATAGCTGAAATTATCATCACCATTAACAACATCATAATATTCCCCCCATAAAACTGGGGCGGGGGGAGAGTGTTTTCCAAACACATATTCTGTGTTGAGACTTTGATGCCTAAAGCTTCCTAAGTAAAAACAAAAAGAGAAGGATGTAAACTTGAATCACTCAGATGATGAAAAAAAAGCTCAGAGAGCCTGCTGTTTGCTGCACTCACAAAATCACCACCTGTATTATTAAAGTTTATTGGACATGGTTTTTGATTGCATATTACAGGAGAACAACCATCACTAGCCCCTGAGGGCTGAATCCGTGACAAGTACTTTCATTTTGGATTCTTGAGTTGTCACCATGAAATGATTCTAATCCCTGAGTCGTAATGATTTTCAATTTCATCTCTTGTGTTTTAAGGAAAAGCTTGTGTTCTCCATTTATATGCATCACAGCTTATCTCTGCAAACCCACATCTTCCCCTGGCATAATGAGGAATAAGGCGGGGGAGGGGGGTGGCGGGGGAGCCTATCTGGAGCTGCCATGAGCTACAAAGAGGGAGAATCATGAAATTTGTGCACAGAAAGGAAGGGTCTCTGTGAGGCTATGGTTGGCCGCTGGCACAGAAATACACATCCGAGTCCCCCAGCTCTGCAGACTGGATCCAGAGAGTGGAGTCTGCGCCTCTGGGCCTCTCTGCAGAAAATCGATTTTCAGGCAACTGAATAATGTTTATTTCAGTCTCTTCCTTAAAGAGAATCAGTGACTCCAGACTTTGTCCCAGTGTCTGACAGTACCAGTAAAGGATACTGTAGTTAGAAACAGGATTGCATCACAAAGCCATGGTCTTTCTTTTCTCTGTGATCTTGTGTCTGGGGGACTGGGCTACCCGCACCTTCTGTGAGTTCTGCCGAGGTTGGGGAGAAAGATAGAATTTGAAAATGGAAAAAGGAGATGATTGAAACTTTAACTGGAAAGAGAAAAACGCAGCGAGAGCTTGATGTTCTCAGGACTCACCCGCACCCAGGAGACAGAGGGTCACCCAGAAGAGGAGGCTGGAGCCCATGGCAGGCAGGAACAGCAGTGGGAGGTTCACCGTCTCAGGGTCCTTCTGGGCATGAGCTGGGGGGGGCCTTGTCCCCACTGGAAGTTCCCAAGGTGACATCACTGCCTCTGCAAAGGCCCATAGCCTTCAAAGCCAATCACTATTAACTAAAACATATCTAGAGGTTTGTTGAATGTCATAGACTGGGGGTGAATTCATCGAAGCATCCTCACCCATCACTTCAGAACCTGAGTGAGTGGATCTCCTATCACCATCGTCTAACTCTCTGCTGGACGATCCTACTTAGATGTGTCAAAGGTGACTCAAGTTTGAGATATCAATTAATGCCCTCTTTCTGTTATCTATACCCTGAAAGATGATGCTGTGAAAGTGCTGCACTCAACATGCCAGCAAATTTGGAAAACTCAGCAGTGGCCACAGGACTGGAAAAGGTCAGTTTTCATTCCAATCCCAAAGAAAGGCAATGCCAAAGAATGCTCAAACTACCACACAATTGCACTCATCTCACACGCTAGTAAAGTAATGCTGAAAATACTCCAAGCCAGGCTTCAGCAATATGTGAACCATGAACTTCCTGATGTTCAAGCTGGTTTTAGAAAAGGCAGAGGAACCAGAGATCAAATTGCCAACATCTGCTGGATCATGGAAAAAGCAAGAGAGTTCCAAAAAAACATCTATTTCTGCTTTATTGACTATGCCAAAGCCTTTGACTGTGTGGATCACAATAAACTGTGGAAAATTCTGAAAGAGATAGGAATACCAGACCACCTGACCTGCCTCTTGAGAAATTTGTATGCAGATCAGGAAGCAACAGTTAGAACTGGACATGGAACAACAGACTGGTTCCCAATAGGAAAAGGAGTACGTCAAGGCTGTATATTGTCACCCTGCTTATTTAACTTCTATGCAGAGTACATCATGAGAAACGCTGGACTGGAAGAAGCACAAGCTGGAATCAAGATTGCTGGGAGAAATATCAATAACCTCAGATATGCAGATGACACCACCCTTATGGCAGAAAGTGAAGAGGAACTCAAAAGCCTCTTGATGAAAGTGAAAGTGGAGAGTGAAAAAGTTGGCTTAAAGCTCAACATTCAGAAAAGGAAGATCATGGCATCCAGTCCCATCACTTCATGGGAAATAGATGGGGAAACAGTGGAAATAGTGTCAGACTTTATTTTTCTGGGCTCCCAAATCACTGCAGATGGTGACTGCAGCCATGAAATTAAAAGACACTTACTCCTTGGAAGGAAAGTTATGACCAACCTAGATAGCATATTCAAAAGCAGAGACATTACTTTGCCAATAAAGGTCCGTCTAGTCAAGGCTATGGTTTTTCCTGTGGTCATGTATGGATGTGAGAGTTGGACTGTGAAGAAGGCTGAGCGCCGAAGAATTGATGCTTTTGAACTGTGGTGTTGGAGAAGACTCTTGAGAGTCCCTTGGACTGCAAGGAGATCCAACCAGTCCATTCTGAAGGAGATCAGCCCTGGGATTTCTTTGGAAGGAATGATGCTAAAGCTGAAACTCCAGTACTTTGGCCACCTCACGGGAAGAGTTGACTCATTGGAAAAGACTCTGATGCTGGGAGGGATTGGGGGCAGGAGGAGAAGGGGATGACAGAGGATGAGATGAATGGATGGCATCAAATGACTCGATGGACATGAGTTTGAGTGAACTCCAGGAGTTGGTGATGGACAGGGAGGCCTGGCGTGCTGCAGTTCATGGGGTCGCAAAGAGTCAGACACGACTGAGTGACCTGATCTGATCTGATCTGATCCTTCTCTTTGGAGATGTCTCTTTTACCAGGTTCTCGAGTTTCCCAATCAGATGAGCTTAGATAAGGTGGTGCGTGTGCATGCATGCTCAGTCGTGTCTGACTTTTTGCAACCCACCAGGCTCCTCTATCCATAGGATTTCCCAGGCAAGAATACTGGAGTGGGTTGCCATTTCCTACTCCTCCAGGGGATCTTCCCAACCAAAGGATTGAACCCTAGTCTCCTGCATTTCTGGCAGATTCTTGACCACTGAGCTACATGGAAGCCCAAGACTAGGTGGAAGCTGGGGTAATTGCCACAGCTTTATCCTAGAAGCACAGTGAACTAACTGACACACTTGAAGATAAAGGGATAAATGATGCCCTGGGTGTAGATTGAAGTTGGCAGCTTTTGTTCTAGCTGAAGGGCAAAGACCAGCTTCCTCTTTGCTCTTGCTGTTCTCCGTATGTATCGTGTACCAAAGCCTTTGACACGGTGCTGCCTGTACTTCAAGGCCATCAGTGCAATACCTTTAATCTCAGTTGAGAAGGCAGAGAACCCCCTTATCCCTAGAAGTACCAGGATGGATATGATACCAATAAATATAAAATTGAACAGAGCTTCTGGAATCTTAAAAAAAGCATAGCAGACATACAATTGAATTTCAGTGATCAGTATCTTTTTTAAATTTTTTTTTTCTTTTTTTGTTATGAAACGTGTTCTTCATTGTCTGAGTGGTGAGGTAGAAAAGGTTAGAGGACTGAAGAAGGCCCTGAGAGTTGGTATGAAACAAGAAAACAAGGAAATGTGTGTCAGAGAGCTGGAAGCAGTAGAGTCACGTTCTCTGAGATAGTCTTCTGAGTATTCAAACCCTAGGGCTTACATGCCAACCTTATCCATTTAAGACCCATAGATGTAGAACTATTACAACCATCCATTTCCCTCTTAAATTCTCTATTATTGAGATAGAAAAGCCAGTGGTCTGAGTCCAGTTTCTGTTGGCAACAGTTAATCACCCCCTGATGGGAGGCTTCTTCACACTGAGGTGTCATTACGTGTCCCATCCTTGTGCCCAGGGGTTAAAGGTTCTGAGGGACAGCAGCATTCATGGTGGGTGGTGACCTGGGTGACTGGAGACAGGGCCCTCTCGGGCTACATGTGAAATGCTTGTAGTTGAGGTGTAAGCATTCCAGGAAGAAATCTCCTGTGTTCCCAGCCTCTCCTGCTTCCTGGGCCACAAAATGGAACAAATCCAAGACAAAATCCAGGTGGGGTGGGAAGGGAGGAAAGGCTTTCCACCACTCAGAGGAGGAAAGGCTGGTGTTCTGGCTGATCTGATTCTTATTAAGGATATTTGCCATGTCACCGGTGTGAGCAATTCAAGACTAGCCTAGACAAGGTCTAGAATTATCGGCTCTCCTGCCCGAATCTCTCTTGCATCATCCTACACAGTATCTAGGGCACACAACTAGGAGGGGTTAGGTTTGGGGTACAGGTGTGTCTCTAGGGTTTCTCTGAAGGTCTCCCAAGGCAGTTGTTTTCCTGAGAATTTGGCTGACTTCTGCCAAGGGAGCCCATTGAGAACTCAGCCCAAGTTTTTTGGGGGGATCTGATCCCACAGGCACACTCTGCCTACCATTAATGAAAAAAATCTAGTCTCCCAGAAGGAAATCCAGTGTACAGCATAAGCTATATTGTTCACATGAACTGTGGGGCACAATGAGATACTCTTCTCAAGAAAAGTTTCTATCACTGTAGACAGCTGTTCACCAGCCAAGTTCCCAGATGCTAGCCAGAGTCCAGATTTGCAAAGTCCTCAGTGGGCTCCCTTGGCAGGATCATCACACCCATGTTGCTGCATTTTTGTGACCCAGGAACAGTGAGCTCTGTGCTGTGTGAGCCCTCCCAGGAGGAAGAGAGCATAAGGAAGCCCGTGTCCAGATTCTTCCAAACCCTTTTTCCTTGATGATCTGCCACTGAATATTTCTTTTGTAGACTAATAAATCTTAGCCATGACTACAACTCTATGTCATATCTGATGAGTCTTTAAAGGAAATCTCCAAATGGGAGGATACTTGGGGAATCCCATCACAATGCCATAGAAAATTATAAGGGCCAAGGCTGGAAATTGACTTACATAATTGGCTTACACGCCTCCCATTGTTCAGAACCAGGTCGTAGGTTCCCAGCCCTCCAACTGTAAGTGATATAGGAATCACAGAGGGGCCATGGGACTTGGTGAGCAGGGTTAGACTCTGTCACACTGATTCTGTATCATTTGTCTACAGCCTGCAGCTTACCTTTTCATTTTTTTACAGTGTGTTACAGTGTGTTTATGTATAAGGGTTTAATTGAATGCACTCACATTATAAATATTTTCTTTGCAGTTTGTATGCTTTTTTTGCTTTTACTTTATTTTTATGTATTTATTTTTGGCTGCGCTGGTTCTTCACTGGTGCACGTGGGTTTCCTCTGGTTCCTGACGGAGGGGCTCCTCTCCCATTGCAGTACGTGGGATTCCCAGTGCAGTGGCTTCTCTCGTGGTCCACATGCTCTAGCGTGCAGGCTCAGCAGTTGTGGTGCACGGGCTTAACTGCCCCAGGACGTGTGGAATCTTCCCAACCCAGGGATCAAACCCATGGCCTCTGCATTGGTAGGCTTATTCTTAACCACTGGACCATCTAGAAAGTTCCTGTAGTTTGTGTTCTTTTGTGTTTCTCTTAAAAAAAATAATCCTTTCTCAGATGAACGCACCCAAATATTTTTCCTTCATTTCTCCTAGTAAAATTTTAATTTGCTCTTCACAATTACAATTAGGTATACTGGAGGAGGAAATGGCAACCCACTCTAGTATTCTTGCCTGAAAAATCCCATGAACAGAGGAGTCTGGTGGGCTACAGTCCAAAGGGTTGCAAAGAGTCGGACACGACTGAGTGACTAAGCAGGCACAAATACCTGAAATAGATTTTCATGTAAGGAATGAAGCAGAGATCTAGAAATAAGAAGGAGGGATATATGTTTAGTGCAGAAGAAATAGTCTATAAAAAAGATCCTAGAGTGACAAGGAACATGACCCAGAGGAGGAAATAACTAAATGTGGATGCTTACGGCTGGAGCAGGAAGAGTCAGGGGAAACTCATGCGGAATGATGGCGAGGGATAGAAGGAAGGCAAACATTATAGGAATTTGTAGGACTACTGCCCTAAAGAAAGGCAGTCGGGAGCAGAGACCATGTGAATGAAGGTTTCTGACTTGTAAGGTGAAGGATAGTCGAGAGTAGGGTAAGCGGTAGATGAAGTTGCAAAGCCCACAGCAGGGAGAAGAGGGTGGGACTCGGAGATTATCAAGGGGCTCTTCATGTATCTCAACTAAAGATGCATTTTCCTTTCTGCAAGCAGAGGGACTTCAGAAGAGAGAACCAGCCAGCGAAGGTGTTGGGGTGACAGGCAGTCAGACTGAGACTGGCGTGGGGCAGACTTCAGCACCGAGGGTCACACTGCCCACTGCAGTCAAACCCCCAGGCTGGCAACGGCTCTGTGACTTTGATGGAGACAGGGACTTCCAGGGGTTTGGGCCAGACCTCACACATGCAGTCAACCCTCAGTCTTTCTAACCACCCTTCTGTGCAGAGAGGAAGTGGCCATGCAGCACTATAGACTTACTGCTGGCACAGGAGTACATGGATGTGTGGGAGGGGATAACAGACTTTGGGGTCAGGTAGAAATCCTCTGTATTTGATCTCGAGATGCTGTACCTGTTGGAGATTTCAACTTTCTCAGTGTTGTCAACATCATAGGTATAATGGGTCAGCCTCAGCCTGTGTCCCAGGTCTTGTTGGTACCAGTACATATAGTCATGGTTATCAGTCTGGTGACATTCCAGAGTCATTGTCTCTCCTGTCACTGTGATCTCATATTTTGTATCTTGTCTATCCTGGCCTCCACAGGACCTGTGAGAGACAGAGCTGATGTCATTATCCCAAAAGGAAGGCTTGTATTGAGGTCTTGAGAATTCCAGGAAGAGACCCCACCAGTACTTACTTGCCCACAGAAGATACAAAGTCACACAGGAGGAGTCTGATGACCATTTCTGGCCCAGGACAGAGACTCGTGCCATCCAGCTCTGTTTCAGGGAAATAGAACTTGAGCTCTTGGGAATTCCCTGGAGGTCCAGTGGTTAGGACTTGGCGCTTTCACTGCCAGGAGCCAATTTCAATCCCTGGTTGGGGAACTAAGGTCCCAAGAGACATGGGACACCACCAAAATTCAAAAAAAGAACTTGGGCTCTCGGCAACTCGATGATGTCACTGTCCTTGACACACGCACGAGCTGCAAAGCTCAGCAGTCACAGACCTTCCCACAGGAGCAAGTCAACAATCTATATAAAGCTAACAGCTCAGAACAGGAAGAATTAGTAAGTGTGCTTTAAAAAGAAATCTTAGATCTATGAGCTTTCCCTCCACCTTTTAAGTAAGGAATTTTTTTCCTCTCTGCATAATGATAATATTTCTTATTTGGACACTGTTAAAAATTTTTCATACTTCTGTGGACTAAGAAATATTCTCTTGGCAGTCCTGGTACTTTTGTGACTTCTATGCTCAAAATTTTACTAGTTCTTTTTCTTTTTTTTGCCTAAACTCTGGGTACTTGACTATCAGCCAACAGAGATCTTTCCATTGAAAAAGAGCTACCTGATTTCCAGAATGTTTTCAGTCTCAAGGTCAAAGTCATGGGAATTTCAAGAACTATTTATGATGGGAGCCCCACCATCCATGCTCAGGTCTCTGTATCCTCGGGGGGTAAGATTCCTCCCTTTGTTCCAGAGGAGGCCATGGAGAGCTAGATCACTCACTTACGTGACTGTGTTTTGGATAAAATACTCGCCCAGATGTACACATACCTGATGGCTCCAGGGCCACAGGGAAATGTTCTGTCTCCATGTGGCAGGCGTTACATCCACCAAATGAGAGCGTATTGATTGAATCATAAATTGGCTATAGTGCGAAACTTACAGCTAGACAATATCAGTGCTTACTGTTAAGTCATATATAGGTCACGGATGTGTGCATGGATGACTTCCCTATTTCTGTGATCACCTATCTTGGTGGTATCTGGATGGGGAATCCCTATGATCACATGACAGTCAGGAAGGATATGGAATCCAAAATCAGACAAGGAGGAGGGTGATATAGAACGGTATGGAAAAGCTTGTTACTGGGGCCTGGAAAACTTGGGGAAGAATTTTCCCATCTCTTCCCAGGACCTACTTGGTCCCAGGGACCAAGAGCCTCACAGCAAAGCAGCCTACCTCCTATGGCTGAGTTAGTGCCAAAAAAGGAGTTTTTCAGCTGAGACTCACATTCTTTGAGGTAGGGTGCATGGGATTCTTGAAAGCTGAGAATTGTTCTCACAATAAGGTATTAACTGCCTCTAATATTAGTATTTTCAACAGCATTTTGACTTTTTTAGGGAGATGAGTATGTGCCAGAAACTTCCCTTTTTATTTTTAAATTAACAACTGAGTTTAAACTTTGGTGTTGCTGAAAACATACACCTCATCTAGAAGCTTTGTTTGGGGGTTTGGGCTTTTTTTGTTTTTTGTTTTTTTGCACTGGTGTTTCCAAGCACCCAGAACAGTATGGAACAGAACCTACACATGGTGAGTAGTAAATAGTAGATCGACCATGAAGTCAATGAAGAATAAAATAACTTCAGGCCTTCTCACTTGCACAAAATCAAAGACTTTTAAAAGATTTCTATTCTTTATATAAGATTTAGGTCTTGCAAAACCTGGATCTACTCTGCATTCAACAAGTGTTTGTTGAAGGACTGAAGAAAAAAATGACTGAGTTCAAGCCAACTCTACTTTTGTAAATGTAATTCTAGTTGCAAATAGGTTCAGAGCTTTAAGGGAGCAGAAACTATATGAGTCTGTTGGGAATTCAAAATCAACCAAAATGAATGAGGAAAGATTCATTCATATAGGCTACCATACGACTGTTTGAATGACTGAACTGCAGTATGAAGAAAAGGAAAATGGTGATCTCTTCCAAGGAGAAGCCTCCCTTGATGACGTCATTCTGTCCCTGTCAGAGAGCAGGCAGAATGAAGCATGGAAGGAGAAAACCAGGATAAGGCACCATATTGAGGTTGTGCTGGGCAGTAGAAGACGGATTCCATTAGGACCTTCCAAGAGGAGCAGGGAATGCCTCCCTAAACTGTCCCTGATGGAAACACTAGAGTTGTGTCCTTTGGTTTCTGTCCCATCAGGACCATTAGCACCCCTACAGCTCTGCCTGCTCTGGATACAGGCTGCGAGGGCTCCTAGGACATCACAGAAGACCCTGGGGCAGAAAACAGAGGGAAGGACTCCCAGCATGCATGGAAGGAGACTGTTCAGTTCAGTTCAGTTCAGTTGGTCAGTCATGTCCAACTCTTTGTAACCCCATGGACTGCACCATGCCAGGCTTCCCTGTCCATCACCAACTCCTGGAGTTGACCCAAACTCATGTCCATTGAGTCGGTGATGCCATCCAGCCATCTCATCCTCTATCGTCCCCTTCTCTTTCTGCCTTCAATCTTTCCCAGCATCAGGGTCTTTTCCAATGAGTCAGTTCTTCACATCAGGTGGCCAAAGTATCAGAGTTTCAGCTTCAACATCAGTCCTTCCAATGAACACCCAGCACTGATCTCCTTTAGGATGGACTGGTTGAATCTCCTTGCAGTCCAAGGGACTCTCAAGAGTCTTCTCCAACACCACAGTTCAAAAGCATCAATTCTTCCATGCTCAGCTTTCTTTATAGTCCAACTCTCAGATCTATACATGACCACTGGAAAAACCATAGCCTTGACTAGATGGACCCTTTGTTGGCAAAGTAACGTCTCTGCTTTTTAATATGCTGTCTAGGTTGGTCATAACTTTTCTTCTAAGGAGCAAGAGTCTTTTAATTTCATGGCTGCAGTCACCATCTGCAGTGATTTTGGAGCCCAGAAAAATAAAGTCTCTCATAGCTTGGAGCAAATGGATGCAGACTTGCATGTAACCTTCACTGCAATTGAGGCTGAAATCAGAGGAGGGGGGTGAGAATGTGACGGAAAACCCTAGAAGCTCCATGGTGGTCACTTTTCAGGTGAAAGAACTGTCCCTTCTTCTAGCAGATTTTGTGCATCACTGCTAACAGCTTGGAAACTGGAATTTTCTGGAAGAACCACACCTTCTTGCATATCAGACTTAATATCAAACAGGAAAGGCTATGCTGGGTTCCCTTTTCATTTTTGCTCAAGAGGCAAGTCTTTGTAGCCAGTTTCACATAATAAATTATCAGGCAACTGTATTTGCATTTCAAATGACTTTGTGTCTGGAACACAGGTGACTCAGACAAGAGTAATCCGTCCTTGTCTTTGATCCCAGAATTGGGCACAGTCGGTAATTGTGCTAGGCCAGAGATTTGTCAGAGAGTTAACAGAGAACTCAGGTTTCTTAAGCCTGTACTTTGCATTAGGCAATCTGTTTCGTTTTCTTGCATAAACTCTCTGCAAGTCACGTATCACTGGCTTCAGTTTACAAATGGGAAAACTCAGCCAAACCTTCTCCAAGTCACCAGCTCAAGGCAGGTCAGAATAGTCAACAGCAGAACAGACCAAGGTCTCTGAAGTCAGAGCTCTTGTCCTTCTAGCCTCCCATGTGAAAAGTTGTGAAGAAAACTTGTGTCAGATTTAGTGTTTCTGAACGAGACTTGGGTCCGTGGTTCGATGCTGGAGATGTCTCCCACTACCAAAACACAGAAGTGGGTCAAAACCATGGGTGGGTTTGAGTCCCAGTTGTTATTTGTTGGCTGTGCCTGCTTTAGCAAATTAACTAAACTCTTCAGGAGTCAGTTTTTTCATCTTAAAGTGGATATATTGCTCTATCTCATGTGGTTCTTAAGAAACCTAATTGAAATAATGTACATGGCAGAGAGAAAATGAAGGATAAATAAAAGAATTTTCTATAACTTCACCAGGCAGAGTAAAAGCCATCTGCATTCATTAATAAACTTGTGCCTCTAAAAGCAGTCTGCATTCACTAATAAACTTGTGTCTCTAAAAGCAGTCTGCATTCATTAATAAACTTGTGCCTCTAAAAGCAGTCTGCATTCACTAATAAACTTGTGCCTGCGATCTATAAGTGGCAACACCATGCATTTAATAGTTGTGACTCTCAGCTATCTTCTGTAGTGGCTGATCTGGGCAAATGTAGCAATTTCAGATTTTCTGATCAAAAGCAGTCCACCTGAGAACAAGCCACAACCTTTGGAGACCCTTCCTTCTCCAGACCCACCCATGGCTTAGAAGCATGAATTCCCTGTATTCACTCCCATTCTGCTGAAAATTCCTGGAGGGTTTCTGTTTCTTTTACTGAATCCGCTGATAGACTGGAAATTCCCCTCTCTCTAGTCACTAGTTCCTGTATTGGGGGCTATCATGCCTCATTCTATAAGGAATTATGTCTGGACAAACATTATCTGCCTTGAAGTCAAATGTCCTAGAAGTTCACGGGTAGTAAGCTTGTAGTAACCACATCATGATGTGTGACCACCTGCTACAGCTCAGCCAGTCTTAAGATGGAAGAGACAGTGTTCTGCTACAACTTGTTGACCAAAGCCCAGGAAACCTCATGGAATTTTAGGAGAACATTTATCTTGGAAGCATGATTATGTAGGTTGGATCCTATCTCTGATACTTTAAAATAGGAAATATTTGGAAAGTCCATGATCTCCAGCTTGCTGTTTATTCCATGGTTTACTGAGACCTTCTCATCGACAGAGTGGACATACCCATGCTTATTGTTGTTCAGTTGCTGAGTCATGTCTGACTCACTGTGACTGCATGGACTGCAACATGCCAGATCCTCTATCCTCCACTATCTCCCAGAGTTTGCTCAAATTCATGTCCACTGAGTTGGTGATCTGGTCCCATCACTTCATGGGAAATAGATGGGGAAACAGTGGAAACAGTGTCAGACTTTATTTTGGGGGGCTCCAAAATCACTACAGATGGTGACTGCAGCCATGAAATTAAAAGACGCTTACTCCTTGGAAGGAAAGTTATGACCAACCTAGATAGCATATTCAAAAGCAGAGACATTACTTTGCCAACAAAGGTCCGTCTAGTCAAGGCTATAGTTTTTCCAGTGGTCATGTATGGATGTGAGAGTTGGACTGTGAAGACAGCTGAGCACCGAAGAATTGATGCTTTTGAACTGTGATGTTGGAGAAGACTCTTGAGAGTCCCTTGGACTGCAAGGAGATCCAACTAGTACATCCTAAAGGAGATCAGTCCTGGGTGTTCATTGGAAGGAATGATGCTAAAGCTGAAACTCCAGTACTTTGGCCACCTCATGCGAAGAGTTGACTCATTGGAAAAGACTCTGATGCTGGGAGGGATTGGGGGCAGGAGGAGAAGAGGACGACAGAGGATGAGATGGCTGGATGGCATCACTGACTCAATGGACATGAGTTTGAGTGAACTCCGGGAGTTGGTGATGGACAGGGAGGCCTGGCGTGCTGCAATTCATGGGGTCGCAAAGAGTCAGACACGACTGAGCGACTGAACTGAACTGAACTGAGTTGGTGATGCTATCGAATCATCTCATCCTCTGCTGCCCCCTTCTGCTCCTGCCCTCAATGTTTCCTGACATCAGGGTCTTTTCCAGTGAGTTGGCTCTTCACATCAGGTGGCCAAAGTATTGGAGTTCAGCTTTAGCATCAGTCCTTCCTGTGACTATTCATGGTTGATTTCCTTTAGGATTGACTGGTTTGATCTCTTTGCAGTCCAAGGGACTCTCAAAGTCTTCCCCAGCACCACTATCTTGCATTAAAACACATAGTAGATTCCTCCACTCTAGCACAGAGGAGGAGCACCTGCCGTTTGCTAGGAATGGGTGAGAATGTTCAGTAAATCTGGTGTCTGAATGTTCAGGAGTGCTTTGGCTTGAGCTCAGCAGGACAGAGAGAGTGTTAGAAAAGAAATTGAAACATCCCTCAAACTTGGTTAAGAGCCCCCTTCTTCTCCCCACTATATCTTCTGCTAGGACAGGAAGGTTTGAGTACAGAAAGCCAGGGACTTTGCAGGGCTGTGCTAAGCTGCAAGCACAGAGGCATGAAGTCAAGTCTCCTAGCTGCAAAGGAGCTCATGTCCAGCTCAGAGCTGTGGTCACTGAATTGTTGAGCTGAGAAGCAATCAGTGATGTTTCCTTTGTCTCTCTGTGCCTTTTCATAATACTAAGGGGCCTGGGGTCCTGCCACAAGGCCTGCTGGTACCAGCACACACTGTTGTGTCCAGAGATGGGACAGCATTCCAGAACAGCCTTCCCCCATTGCCTCTGACTAGGTGTCTTGGGACTGGGTGACTCCAGCATCCACTGAACCCTGGAGGAAGGAGGTGGAAGCTGGAGACACTCCATCAACAGTTAAAGCCTTTGGGTCCAGGGCTGTGCTGCTGAACTCAGAGCTCCTCTGCTCCTAGGAGACAGCAGGACACACAGCCAAGAAGCCGAGCACCCTGGTCAACTCCAGCAGAAGGAGACTGGGCTTCTCCCTACTCAGGGGTCTGGTCTCTGAGGGTGAGACAGCAGATGTGTGAGTCCCTCCTTTTCCTTTTGGAGGGCTTACCTGTGACATTACTGTTCAGATGCCCCTGTCCTTGTGGGCTCCCGCAGGTACTCTGCACCACCCCCATGCCCCAACCTCCCACTAATCAGGCTCAGCTGGTTGAGAATGTTCTCTTTTGTCCTGTCACCCTGTGCTAAGTTGCACAGTCATGTCCAACTCTCTGTGACCCTGTGGTCGATAGCTTGCCAGGCTCCTCTGTCCATGGAATTCTCCAAGCAAGAATACTGGAGTGGCTTGCCATTCCCTCCTCCAAGGGATCTTCTCCACCCAGGAAGGGATTGAAACAGTGACTCCTGCATTTGCAGGCGGATCCTTTACCCTTGAGCCCCCAGGGGAGCCCCCAGGGAGCAGGTAGAGCTCTATGTGTAGGGCTGGGCCAGGTGGCCACCCCCACACCTCTCTACTGCCCTTGGAGCAAGTGCTCCTTTTTTTCACATCTGGCTTGCATTATCCAGGCTGCCCCACTGAGGCCCCAGCACACTCTGTACTAAATGTAGCCTCCAAGAAACAGAGGCCTTTACTCCCCGCCAGGGGAAGTTCATGGCTCCCTGCTGTGACAAACACACTGGCATATCTGTTAATGCGAGAAGATTACAATCAGCTCTCTAAATGCCAGCAGTAACGGATTCATCAAATGACCTCCCTGGCTCAGGGACCAAGCCAGGACTGAGTCTCACTTGGCACCCCCTCCCCTCCCTCTCGAGCTCTCTCCATGTCCCTCCCAGGTGCTGCAAACAGAGGCTCACTCAGTGGATCCACAGTGCCCTCAAGGGGCCAGTTGTGCAACAGTGTTATTGAAGAAGCTCAAGCAGTACTGTCTTTTGCAATCCCATGGACTCTAGCCTACTAGGCTCCACTGTCCATGAAATTCTCTAGGCAAGAATACTGGAGTGGGTTGCCATGCCCTCCTCCTGGGGATCTTCCAGATACCGGGATCGAACTCATATCTCTTGTGTCTCCTGCATTGGCAGGTGGATTCTTTACCACTAGCGCCACCCAGGAAGCCCAGGCAGGCTTGGTACTATCTAAACTAGGATCTGAATCAGAATCTGCCAGGACACTCAAGGCGCAGGTCTTGCTGATTAGCTGTTTATCTGTCCCGGGCTCACCCATTGCACATGGTAGTGAGGGAAGCATGAAGCAAACACTTTTCCAGAAGAGAATAAAAATTCTAAACCTCATTAATTAGTGTTCCAGGAAAGGGGATACTGGCCAGTCATTAGATGCCAGCTGAGCTTCCCTGGTAGCTCAGCTGGTAAAGAATCCACATGCAATGCAGGAGACCCTGGTTTGATTCCTAGGTTGGGAAGATTCCCTGGAGAACAAATAGGCTACCCACGCCAGTATTCATGGGATTCCCTGGTGGCTCAGATGGTAAAGAATCCACTTTCAATGCAGGAGACCTGAGTTCAATCCCTGGGTTAGGAAGATCCCCTGGAGGAGGGCATGGAAACCCACTCCAGTATTCTTGCCTGGAGAAGCCCATGGACAGAGGAGCCTCATGGGTTACAGTTCATAGGGTTGCAAAGAGTTGGACACGACTGAGCGACTATGCATACAAACACAGGAAGAGGTGGGACTTTGAATAAAGCTTTCTCTTTAACTAAAGATCATTCCAAGAGAGGCTGCCAGTAGAGATCTATCAACCAAAACATCTTCCAAGCAGCCAGGGAAACAAGGTCATCAATTCCTTGAAGAGGAAACTGCCTACTTACATATCTTCTCTTATCTGAACATCCTATTCAAATCTTCTAAAAATTGATTTACAATTTTCAATTAAATTTGTCACTTTAAGTATTGATTTGTAGGAATTCTTTATATTATGAATACATACTCTTTCTCATCTATCTGTGCTGTGCTGTGCTTAGTCACTCCGCCGTGTCTGATTCTTCGCAACCCGATGGACTATAGCCCACCAGGCTCCTCTATCCATGTATTACCTAATTTCCTTAGTATCTTTTGATGAATACAATTTTTAAAACTTTGATAAAGAAAAATTTAATACTTTAAAAAACTAGAACATTTTTTATCCTCTTTTTTTCTTTCAGAAACTTTATAGTTCAGAAGCTTTAAGATCTTTGGGGAATATTGCTCCATCTCATACTAAGTTTTGCTTTTGGCAAGGATCAGCAAACCTTTTCTGTAAATAATCAGATAGTAAATATGTCCGGTTCTGTGCACCCCATGAAGTTTCTGCTACAACTACTCAACTCTGCCATTGCTATGCAAAATCAGCCAGAAGCAATACACGGAAGATTGAGCTTAGCTCTATTCCAACAAAACTTTACTTATGGATACTGAAATATGAATCTCATATAATCACCATCTGCCACAAAACATTGTTCTTTATATTTTTCAACTATTTAAAAATGCAAAAACCATTGTTAGCTCCTGGGCTGTATAAAAATAGACAGAGGCCCTATTTGGCCTGTGAACCTTAGTGTGTCCAGTCTTGGTTTATGGATTGAGATAAGAATTGAAAGTCATTATTTTCCCACAAGATATACATTTTTTTCCAGCACCATTTGTTAAAAAGATTGTTTTTTTCCCTCTTTGTGCTACTTTTAGTATTTGGTCTAGAGATTACAATATGCATCTTTACCTTATCATAGTCTATTTGCAGAAAGGATCTATTAACCATAGGTTTCCCATAAATGGGCTTCCCTGGTGGCTCAAATGGTAAAGAATCTGCTTGCAATGCAGGAGACCCGGGTTTGATCTATGCGTTGGGAAGACTGCCTGAAAAAGGGAATGGCAACCCACTCCAGTATTCTTGCCTGGAGAATCCTATGGACAGAGAAGCCTGGGGGGCTACAGTCCATGGGGTCACAAAGAGTTTGGTACAAGTTGGTGACTAATACTTCCCATAAATGCTCTTTATAATGAAGAGCATTTATAATGCTCTTCATTAATAATGGAAATAATGAAGTTTCCAGTTATTCCTAATTTGCTAAGAGTTTTTTCCTTAAAATCAGGAATGGATGTTAGATTTTATCGAACTTTTTTTGAACATCTGTAGATGTGATTGTATGGTTTTCCTTTTATAGTATTTGATACGATAAGTTATAAAGTGAAGTCGCTCAGTCATGTCTGATTCTTTGGGACCCCATGGACCTTAGAGTACCAGGCTCCTCCATCCATGGAATTTTCCAGGCAAGAGTACTGGAGTGGGTTGCCATTTCCTTCTCCAGGGAATCTTCCTGACTCATGGATTAAACCCGGGTCTCCTGCATTGCAAGCAGACGCTTTACCATCTGAGCCACCAGGGAAGCTGATCTATTATAAAGCTACAGTAAATAAGGCAGTGTGTTATTTGTGCAAGAACTGACAAAACAGACCAACATATATTCAGTGACTGATATATGACAAAAGTGGTATTACAGAGTGGTAAGAAAAGTACTGTGCTTCAACAAAAAATATTGGGTCAATTTAATGTCTATATGGAATATCATGACATGACCTTTTCCTCATTTCATATACAAAGAATTAATTCCAGTTGGATTAGATGGTAATGTAAAAGTTTAAAATATAAAGAATTTAGATGGAAATATAAGAAAACATGATCATTTTGAAATAGGAAAAAAATTCCTAGACAGTAAAATACAAAATGCAAACCACAAATGGGGGGGGGGTGGAATAATTTTGGATTAAGAAGTTCTCTTCACCAAAAGACATCATTAAGAGAGTGAAAAAGTAACCCACAGAATATGTGTGGATGTATGTACATGTGTCTATATAAGCCAGTTGAAAGGCTCATATACTTCTGGTGGGAGTATAAATTGGAAACCTCCAAGAACCCTGAATGTTTGACATGACTCTTATTCCAATCTTTTTTAACCATTCTTCTTTGATATCTTCTCAAGTAGGGTTATCTTTTATGAAAACCAAACTGAGTTTCTATTTAAAAAGAAACAGACTAGAGAAGAAGGAAATTAAACACAGAATGACTTCAGGATTGTCAAGAAGTAAAAAGCAATATATGGACATACATTAGCATACATTATTGTGGATGACAATTCCTTGTGGATAATTTATATCAGTCACTTAGGATTCTAATTTATTTATTGTTAAGACTAGTAGCTACAGATGACCTTACAAGTGTTCTGCATTGGCTGGCCTACCTCTGGGCACGGTGTAGTCTGAGCTGGTGACACTCAGTATGAACAGTTTATTATAAATGTGCTAAAACTACATAGTTTTATAAGAGTGTATTTCAGTCTACTTGAGACTAAAGTCTGATATTGTAGCCCAATTATAGAATTTTATAGTTCCTATATAAAGGGATCTCAGAAACCCATAAGCGAAAATTATGACTACCCTACAGATGCTCTAGTCTTTCAAAGGTAATTTTCTGACCTCCAACTATCAGAACAGCTGAAGCCCCAAATCCACTTACTCCCCCTGCAGAGGGAAGAACAGGTAGCTCCTTTTTCTGGCATTTCTGGGAACCATGACGAGAAGTGAGCACGTAGGGGTTTGTGAACAGGAAGGAGGTGACTGTGCCGCGCTGTGGTTGGGCTGCTGGCACAGAGATACAGGGCCGAGTCCTCGGGCTCCACTGGCTGGATCTTCAGATAGGAGTACGTGCTCTCAGGCCTCTCAGCAGAAAACCGGTTTTTAGGCATTCCTGATTTGTCTGGTTCCTCCTTGCCCTGAAAATAAGTCAGGTACTCCAGACCCTGCCCCAGCATCTGTCGGTACCAGTAAAGGACTTGGTGACCAGGAATTGGATCACACCTGAAATTCACAGTCTGGCCCCTGCCTGCGACCCTGTACCCAGGTGACTGGGACACTACTCCAGCTCTTGTATGACCTGTGGGAACAGAAGTGGGGGACAATCAGGTAGAGCATATATGTAATCATCATCACACATACGCAGACACAGACACACACACACACACACACACAGGACCTGCTTGCTGAGGACTCACCCGGGAACAGAAGTGGGGGACAATCAGGTAGAGCATATATGTAATCATCATCACACATACGCAGACACAGACACACACACACACACACACACAGGACCTGCTTGCTGAGGACTCACCCACCCCCAGGACACAGAGGGTCACCCAGCAGAGGAGCCTGGAGCCCATGGCAGGGTCAGAGCAGCAATGGGAGGTTCACCAGCTCAGGGTCCTTGTGAGCATGAGCAGAGGAGGACCGGCGTCACCTGTTCCCACAAGGCAGTTCCCATGGTGACATCACTGAGCCTCACTGATAGTAATCAATTAAGTGTATCTAAGATGCCTGCGAGCTACCCACGTGGTTCAGTAGTAAAAAGTCTGCCTATCAATACAGGAAATGCAGGTTTGATCCATGGGTTGGGAAGATCCCCTGGAGGAGGAAATGGCTACCCACTCCAGTGTTCTTGACTGGAAAATCTCATGCACAGTGGAGCTTGGCAGGCTACAGTCGATGGGGTCATAAACGCTGGAGACAACTGAGCATGCACTTATGAAGACCACGCCTTCAGAAAAGGAACAAGAATCACAATCCCTTCCAGAAGAAGATAAGTTTCCTCCAACTTTATTATGCAGGAAAACTGACCTATGTCCAGCCCCAGAGATTCTCTTTGGTCAGAGCATGATTTATTAGCGCGTCCCACCGAATAAGTGCTGATGCTGGGGAAGATTGAGGGCAAGAGGAGAAGGGGGCGACAGAGCGTGAGATGGTTGGATGGCATCACCGGCTCGATGGACATGAGTTTGAGCAAGCTCCAGGAGATAGTGAAAGACAGGGACGCCTGGCATGCTGCAGTCCATGGGGTTGCAAAGAGTCAGACACGACGTAGAGAGTGAACGACAACTGAACAGGCAAGCTGTGGTCCCAGCCCTACCACTTCTCCCTTTGTCACTAGCCTTCATGGACAGAAAAGGAGTAGTCCAGATGGTAACTTCACCTTCACGATAAATTATCCCATTTTCACCTGCCTTAACAAGCAAAACTGATCAGAACCAGCGTGGCATTTAGCTAACATTGTATTCCTCTGCATTTCACATTTATTAAGCGACCATTCAGTTATCTCTCTCCCCACTTCTCATTTAAACAAAATTTCCTCCCCTAATTTATTTACATTTGCGTCTCTGATGCATCTTGGGATTGGAATAATTTGCTCAAAGCTTGGCTTTTCTGGGGCTTAGCCCCAGTCAGACGCCTCTAACACTTCTCCTCTGCCAATATGATGATGCTCTTACCTGCAGGACTATAAGAAATGCTCAGACCCTGTTACTTCTCGTGTCTGACCTGAAGACCGAAAACCCCCAGTGGTTCTGTATCTTTGATTCCCAGAGGGACCCTATAGCTCCCATGCCCTCCAACACAGATGCAGACAAACTGTGCTTTGTAATCTGGTTCCATTACTTATCAGCTCTGAGACCATGCATGAGGCCATTAACCTACCTGTCCACCCCCATTATGCGATATGAAGCAGTTAATAGAGTCAACTTAGATCTCTATCTACTGATCTGAAAAAAATGTCTGAAGTAGACTAATAGAAGAAAGCATGCAAGTGGCGGTTAATGTGTACAGGTGGCCCCACTTTTGTGGGTGTATTTGGGTAGATAGGTTTGCATCAGCATTGAGAAGAAGGTAAGAAACACACCCTGAAAATGGGATTGGATAGGGGTATGTCTGGAGAGGGAGGGGGATTATTAACATTTGTCTTCATACATTGTTGATTTTTTTTTAAACTGTAAAATGTGTGTATTAGTCGCTCAGTCATGTCCAACTCTTTGTGACCCATGGACTGTAACCGATCAGGCTCCTCTATCCACTGAATTCTCCAGGGAAGAATACCGGAGTGGGTAGCCATTCCCTTCTCCAGGGGATCTAACCTAGGTCCCCTGCATTGTGGGTGGATTCTTTACCAGTTAGCCACAAGGGAAGCCCTAACTATAGAACATAGCTTAGCATTATTAAGAATGCATAGAAGCAACCCAAGTGCCCACCAACAGATGAATGGACAAAGATGTGACATATAAATATATATATGTGTGTGTGTGTGCTACATTACATAATATATTATATATCGTATATATACAATGGAATATTATTCAGCTATAAAAAGAATGAAATATTGTCATTTGCAGCAATGTGGATGAACCTAGAGAACATTATGCTTTGTGAAATAAGCCAGACAGAGGAAGACCAATACTACATGTTATCGGCTGTATGTGGAATCTGAAAAATAAGACGGATGTATACACAAAACAAAAACAGACTCACAGCCATAGAAAGCAAGTCCATGGTTACCAAAGGGGAAACAGAGGGAAGGAGGGACAAATTAGGAGTAAGAGATTAACAGATACAAACTACTATACATACAATAGATAATCAACAACGATTTACTGAAAACCAAAAACAGCCTAACCACATGAGAGCTTTAAACTCAGACCCTTGATCAGGTTGTAGAATTTGTGGTGTCTAAATAGACAATATCCAGAGAGGCACTGACCGTGGAATACAGTATAAATGCTTATTTTAAAACATAAGCCAAGGGCGAAGGAACACAAGTGCCCTGTGCACACGGCCAGCCCCTGACCGGTGAGCTGGGTGAATGATGAGGTCGATGGTGACTTCATTTTGTGCTGAGTGTGGATTTACGTGGCTTCTGTTTGTACAACAATTGGCCGGCACCTGGAGCAGAGCCTCTGACCCATCATTCTAGAACAAGCCTTAAATAATTCTTACTTGAAAAGGAAGGTTAATCAGCACCCCCTAGTGCCTGAATTTCCAAACTCAAAAATAAGTTACATTTTCACTGGCTCTAGAAATGCTCCTTGGAGAAGGCAATGGCAACCCACTCCAGTGTTCTTGCCTGGAGAATCCCATGGGCGGAGGAGCCTGGTAAGCTGCAGTCCATGGGGTCTCGAAGAGTCAGACACGACTGAGCGACTTCACTTTCACTTTTCACTTGCATGCACTGGAGAAGGAAATGGCAACCCACTCCAATGTTCTTGCCTGGAGAATCCCAGGGACGGGGAGCCTGGTGGGCTGCCTTCTATGGGGTCGCACAGAGTTGGGCACGACTGATGTGACTAAGCAGCAGCAGCAGAAATGCTCCTATTACTCATTCCAGTGTTGGTCGTGACGTTATTCCAGTGTTCATCAGCAGCTCACAGCTTTCTCCAAAGGGTAATAAGAGGTGCTGTCCCCAGGGCACATGTTCTAACTCCAGTCTTCTAAGGTTCGACTCTTTGAAATGAGCAGTCTATTTTTAGTCTTCGCTGCCTAAGGAGATGAAGCTGCATTAGTTTTTAAAGCATTGATGTGAATCATTCAGGCAAAACCAGGGCTTTGGTCTATCCTTGGGCCATGCTAGGCAATTGTATATTTGATTATTTCTGCCCAGAAAGACTCACACAATTATTCAAGGACTAATACATGGCCTCTCTCTAAAAATGGAGGCTTTGCTGTCACAAACAGCATTTCTGAAATGGCTGGGGGTGAAGAGGGGGAGCCCAGAAAGAGCCCTGCCTAGCGATCCACCCCACAGGCAGGGTGTGGGCTGGAGGAGACTGGGGTTTGAGGACAAGTGACCCTCAGCTCTGTGTCTCTGGCATTGCCCCAGTGATCCGTGGAAATGGACATCCACCACATAGTTAAGTGGACCAGGTCCTGTGACCTCTAATTTATCCAAAAAAGGTTTGTTCATCTGCACCATTTTCTTAGATTCCGCTTATAAACATTAATACATGATATTTCTTTTTCTGCTTCTGAATTACTTCACTTTGTATGACCCTGTCTAGGTCCCTCCACATCTCTGCAAATATATTCTTTCCTTATAGTCCCAGATCTCTACTTAATGCCTTACATGAAAATATATTTCACGTATATTTTATTATTACTTATGAAAAGAAAAATTTTAATTTACTAGACTAAATTAAGGAGAATATTTCCAGGTACTTGTTTGAGGAAGCATTTGTCTAGTTGAGACACAAAGAAAATTATAATGTCAGTTGTATTAAACTTGTGTCCATCAAAACAGACTGTAAAAAATGAAGAGGTGAGCTACAGACTGAAAAAAGATGAGAGGGCTGCATACAAATGAGAATGAATCCATGTGAAATCTTATGTTCCTCAGTGTTGCCAAGGAGGAGGCCATGGTGATGTCCACGATGAGGTATCAGCTTTCCACTGCTGACTACCAGGACAGGTGAAGGTGAAGCCCTGCCTCTGCTCTCTCTGATGGGGCCAGAGAGGCTAATGATGGAACAGCTGGGCATATGGAGGAAGTATGGATTTTGTAAACAGACATGTTTGTCTCCCAGTTCTGCTCCTTCTAAATCATGAGACATTGGGAAAATGATTTAGTGTCCCTGAGTTCTTTTATCTATAAAGTGGGTATAAGAATATTTGATTTGCATGACTGTCACAGCGCTTTAACGGGTATGATATCTACAGAGACTCTAGCACAAGCAAAGGGCTCAGGTGTCCCCTTCTGTTGATGATCCCCACTACTTGGCTGATGCTGGGAGATGTGGAAACATTCAGTGCACTGAGGAGACTCTGATTGCTCTTCCTGGGGAGTGCTCCGAGCTCAGCAGGGCACAACAAGCAAATTTGAAGCGGCTAAAAACATCCCTCGGAGGAGGGAAACCTGGGTGGAAGGCTGCACTGCTCTGTCACTGCTCAAACCAAGGCAGAGAGGTTTGTGTGCAGAGCGCGGGTGACTCAGCACAGCTGTGCCAAGCTGCTGGCACAGAGGTACAGGGCAGAGTCCGTTAGGTCCAAGGAGTTCACGTTCAGCTCAGAGCTAAAGTCAGGGAACTGTTTTGCTAAGAACCGATTCGAAAAGTTTCCTTTAGCTCTTTGCAGAGTTTCATAAAACTCAAAGATGAACTGGGGGCCCTGACTCTGGGCCTGTTGGTACCAAGATACACTGCTGTGTCCAGACATAGGAGAACATCTCAGGGTCGCTGTCTGTCCCGTCGTTTTGATCAGGTGTCTTGGAGTTTGGGTGACTTCAGCCTCCAAAGGGCCTGTGGGAACCACAGAGATCAAATAAGCACCGGAGAGAGCTTGATGATTACCCCTAAGGTGAGGTAGAGCTTTCGGGAGTCGACAAGCTCTGAAGGGCAATTATCTCTTTGTCCACAGGACTTACCTGCTCTCAGAAGATACAGCATTACCCAGGGAAGGAGCCTGGACCCCATGGCACCCTGGGGTGGGCTGCAGGCACCGAGCCCTCAGAGTCTGGTCCTCCTGGATGAGAGCGGAGTTCTGGCTTCGCGCTCTCTGATTGGAGGATTATCCTGTGATAGCCCCGCCCCTTTGTCCTCACCCTGTGGGTTCCGGAGGCCAAGCAGGAAGATGGCTCCGGGCGACGTCTGTCCCCACACAGCTGTGCTGATGTTTCTCTGAGGCGGGTACCCCTTTGCTGCCCCGACACCCACCCCGACCAGCAACCAGGAAGCCCTGTCTCCCCTCATCTTCCTTAGCCCCACGGCTTCTGCTCGCGGGTCTCCGTGCTGAAGCCCACCCACCATGACGTCAGCCGAGGGGGAGGGTCTGTGAGGAAGCCTCCAGGTCTCTCTCAGCCTGTGCACCCTCGTCTTGTTGATGCGGGGGTCAAGCCAAGCCTTGTCTGGATATTTTCCTTTCCTGGGTGCCGCCCCCCCGCCCCCATCCTGACTGGCCAGTGATGCAGAGACTTTAAGATTTAGTCCATCTGACTGGGTCTGCAGGGGACCTGGGTTGTCTATAAATTCTTGGGAGTGAAGGTCCTCCAGAAACAAGTCTCAGCCGTGATCCACTCACGGGCAGGGACCTAGCTAACTTGGGGTTACTGTTCTCAAGCCCATCTTCAGTTCTGGGGAGTTATTGTTTATCCCTACAGACCCGTCTTACCCTGTGATTCTGACCTTTATGGACTCTAGTAACTGGGCTTCCTCTAGATTGAGTTGTGTTTATAGGAGATGATGGCAGGAGAGTGAAGGGAAGCAAGGCACCACTGTCCTGGTTTATAATAAATGTCTACCCCATGGCCTCCTTCTCCTCCCTACATTTCATCCTAGCTACTCTTTCTTACCAAAGGCCAGACCTGACTCCCTAAATTACCGCACCCTACTGCCCAGGAAACAGCCCCCCCTCCCCCGCCAACTTTCAGGTCTGTGAGGATAAGAGCCACCCACTTATGCCACCCTTAGGACGCTTCTCCTTCCTTTACTGGTTTCCCTGAACTCTGTCCCACCTTTATAAATAGGATCTTCATTGGTCCTCCTCAACCTGCCATCACCCTGCTGGGTAAAATAGTAGATGTGGCCAGGCGAAAAGAGGAAAACGAGCTTGGAGAATGTATTCTGCCTTAAAAAAAAGAGAAAGTTCTAACATTCTGCAATTAGCAGTAACAAAAGTTCTGTCTGCAATTAGCAATGACAAATTTCCAACATTCTGCAATTAGCAGTAACAAAATTTCTAACGTTCTGCAATTAGCATTGCTGAGACAGGCAGCAGAAGCAGAGGAATATGCTATGTGAGAATAAATAGTGTGACTTCGGGACATAGACTCTGAAGGGGATCCAGGGAAGTCGGACTCTACTCCTCACCTACCTCTACTCAGGGAAGTCTACAGCAGGGTGGGTTTCTTCACATATTCGGTAGAGACCAGGGGCCCCACAAAGATCCCCCTTGAAGGGCACTGCCCTCTGCGTTAGGATTCACCCTTGAATTAAGAGGCAAGAAGTGGGCACATTTTACAGAGAGTGGAAAGCATTTTAAATATTTGGAATAGTGTTTTGGAAAGTGAGTGAGTGAACTAACTGGTATCTCAAAACAGAGATGTAAAAGCAGGTGAGGTTAGTGACTTGATTTGTCACATTAGATACTAGTTTGTACAGATGTGACTTACTCTGACAGCTCTCAGCTGCTGTTGTGAAAATGAGAGATCAATGCACCCACTCTGGTTTGGGTTTCTGTAATATGAGGGCAACCTAAAAGGTTATGGCTGAAGAAGGAATATTTGAAAGGAAGGGTTAAAAGAATGTAACATCATCGAATCTACTCTATCAGGAGGTGATGAAAATATGGAAGGATCCTAAGGAGTAGAAGAAAGGAAGACTAGTTACCAATGGCTAGGTATTGTCAAAGATTAGGATAGGAAATTGTGGGCAGAGTGAGATGTTTAAGTTGTGATTTGGAAGTGGGTTATTTCCAGCTGACGGCAAGGAGCAGGGAATGATGTTATTAAAGTGAAGCAATGGAGCAAGAAATAGATAACTTTGGGATAGGCAAACAGGATGCAAAGGGCACCAAGTGAAAAAGAAAAAGTGATAAATTAGGCCTTATAAAAATTTTAATCTTCAATTTATCAAAAGGCAGCATTAAAAAGCAAGAAGACAAGCCAAGTGGGAGAAGACAGTGTCAATCTATTTAATGGTCAAAAGACTCCTATCTAGGATATAAAAATATCCTCTACAAATCAGTAACATAAAGCAACATGATTTTTAAATATGAACAAATTTAAAAGCAGGCACGTTATAAAAAAAGATAGGAAGATATGAAAAAGTAAATATCATTACTGATTCAGTTCAGTTGAGTCGCTCAGTAATGTCCGACTCTTTGTGACCCCATGAATCACAGCATGCCAGGCCTCCCTGTCCATCACTAACTCCCAGAGTTCACTCAAACTCACCTCCATCGAGTCAGTGATGCCATCCAGCCATCTTATCCTCTTTCGTCCCCTTCTCCTCCTGCCCCCAATCCCTCCCAACATTAGAGTCTTTTCCAATGAGTCAACTCTTCGCATGAGGTGGCCAAAGTACTGGAGTTTCAGCTCTAGCATCATTCCTTCCAAAGAACACCCAGGGCTAATCTCCTTTAGAATGGACTGGTTGGATCTCCTTGCAGTCCAAGGGACTCTCAAGAGTCTTCTCCAACACCACAGTTCAAAGGCATCAATTCTTCCGTGCTCAGCTTTCTTCACAGTCCAACTCTCACATCCATACATGACCACTGGAAAAACCATAGCCTTGACTAGACGGACCTTTGCTGGCAAAGTAATGTCTCTGCTTTTGAATATGCTATCTAGGTGGGTCATAGCTTTCCTTTCAAGGAGTAAGCGTCTTTTAATTTCATGGCTGGAATCACCATCTGCAGTGATTTTGGAGCCCCCCAAAATAAAGTCTGACACTGTTTCCACTGTTTCCCCATCTATTTGCCATGGGACCAGATGCCATGATCTTCGTTTTCTGAATGTTGAGCTTTAAGCCAACTTTTTCACTCTCCACTTTCACTTTCATCAAGAGGCTTTTGAGTTCCTCTTCACTTTCTGCCATAAGGGTGGTGTCATCTGCATATCTGAGGTTATTGATATTTCTCCCAGCAGTCTTGATTCCAGCTTCTGCTTCTTCCAGTCCAGCGTTTCTCATGATGTACTCTGCATAGAAGTTAAATAAGCAGGGTGACAGTATACAGCCTTGACGTACTCCTTTTCCTATTTGGAACCAGTCTGTTGTTCCATGTCCAGTTCTAACTGTTGCTTCCTGACCTGCATCTAGATTTCTCAAGAGGTAGGTCAGGTGGTCTGGTTTTCCCATCTCTTTCAGAATTTTCCACAGTTGATTGTGATCCACACAGTCAAAGGCTTTGGCATAGTCAATAAAGCAGAAATAGATGTTTTTCTGGAACTCTCTTGCTTTTTCTATGATGCAGCGGATGTTGGCAATTTGATCTCTGGTTCCTCTGCCTTTTCTAAAACCAGCTTGAACATCAGGAAGTTCACGGTTCACGTATTGCTGAAGCCTGGCTTGGAGAATTTTGAGCATTACTTTGCTAGCACGTGAGATGAGTGCAATTGTGCAGTAGTTTGAGCATTCTTTGGCATTGCCTTTCTTTGGGATTGGAATGAAAACTGACCTTTTCCTGTGGCCACTGCTGAGTTTTCCAAATTTGCTGGCATACTGAGTGCAGCACTTTCACAGCATCATCTTTCAGGATTTGAAATAGCTCAACTGGAATTCCATCACCTCCACTAGCTTTGTTTGTAGTGATGCTTCCTAAGGCCCACTTGACTTCACATTCCAGGATGTCTGGCTCTAGGTGAGTGATCACACCATCATGATTATCTGGGTCATGAAGATCTTTTTTGTACAGTTCTTCTGTGTGTTCTTGTCACCTCTTCTTAATATCTTCTGCTTCTGTTAGGTCCATACCATTTCTGTCCTTTATCGAACCTGTCTTTGCATGAAATGTTCCCTTGGTATCTCTAATTTTCTTGAAGAGATCTCTAGTCTTTCCCATTCTGTTGTTTTCCCATTCTGTTGTTTTCCTCTATTTCTTTGCATTGATCGCTGCATTGATTGCATTAATCATTACTGATTAATGAAGTGTAAAGGAGACATCACTATGAACCCGATAGAATGGCTAACAATAAAAAGAATACCAAATATTGGTGTGGGTGGCGGTACAGGGGAACCCCTACGCTTGGTGCTGCACATTGGTGCAGCCACTTTGGAAAACTGTTCAACTGCTTCTAATAAAGTCAAGCGTGGCTTTACCCTATGAATCAATCATTCCACTCTTAACATTTATACCTAAGAGAAATGAATGCATTTACCCTAAAGATGATGTGTACAAGAATATTTAGAGCAGTTTTATTCAGAGGAGTT
Organism: Bos indicus; assembly: GCF_029378745.1. Taxonomy (NCBI): domain Eukaryota; kingdom Metazoa; phylum Chordata; class Mammalia; order Artiodactyla; family Bovidae; genus Bos; species Bos indicus. The sequence continues at coordinate 106,222,256 of NC_091763.1, read as the reverse complement.
GAAAACCAGAACAACCTAGTCATCCACCCATAGGAGGGTGGATAAGCAAATTTTAAAATACAGTAGACCGGTGGTGGTGGTGGTTTAGTTGCTGAATCGTGTCTGACTCTTGTGACCCCATGGACCATAGCCCGTCAGGCTCCTCTGTCCATGGGATTTTCCAGGCAAAAATACTGGAGTGGGTCATCATTTACTTCTCCAATACAATAGACTACTACTCAGTAATATAAAGGAAAAAGTACTGATATACACAATTTGAGTACATTTCAAAAATAATAATTTTGAGGGGCTTCCCTCATGGCTCAGTGGTAAAGAATCCGTCTGCTAAGGCAAGAGACACGGGTTGGATCCCTGATCCAGGAAAATCCCACATATCTTGGAGCAACTAAGCTTGTGTGCCACAACTACTGAGTTTGTGTTTTGTCCGCGACCCACAGCTACCGAGCCCACACACCGCAACTACTGAAGCCCGTGCACCCTATCGCCCAGGCTCGGCAACAAGAGAAGCCACTGCAGTGAGAAGCCTGCACGCCAAAACTAGAGAGTAGCCCCCTCTCACCACAACCAGAGAAAAGCCCGTGCAGCAATAAAGACCCCGCGCAGCCACAAATAAATACATAAAATAAAATTTAAAAATTAATAATTTTGAGAAAAAGAGTTCAATCAAAACAGTATTTCCTATTAGACAAAACTATAGTCATATAATCAGAAAAGTGGTTTTCTTGGAAATAAACTGGGAAGAGGCATGAGGAAAATTTCTTGGGTGAAGGGAATGTTCTTTATTTTGATTTCAATCATGGTTGCATTGGTGTATGCCCTTGTCAAAACTTACCCAGAAATATTAATTTGGGCTTCCCTGATAGCTGAGTGGTAAAGAATCTGCCTGCAATGCAGGAGACCTTGGTTTGATTCCTGGGTCAGGAAGATCTGCTACCCACTCCAATATTCTTGGGTTTCCCTTGTGGATCAGCTGATAAAGAATCCACCTGCAATGTGGGAGACCTGGATTCAATCCCTGGGTTGGGAAGATCCCCTGGAGAAGGGAAAGGCTACCCACTCCATATTCTGGACTGGCGAATTTCATGGACAGTCCGTGGGGTCACAGAGTCAACATGACTGAGCGTGTATTATATTAGAGCATTTTGTGTTTATTTTGTATATTTAGGTATTATTAGAGCATTATATGCCAAATGCCAAAGCCTTTGACTGTGTGGATCACAATCAACTGTGGAAAATTCTGAAAGAGATGGGAATACCAGACCACCTGACCTGCCTCTTGAGAAACCTATATGCAGGTCAGGAAGCAACAGTTAGAACTGGACATGGAACAACAGACTGGTTCCAAATAGGAAAAGGAGTACGTCAAGGCTGTATATTGTCACCCTGTTTATTTAACTTCTATGCAGAATACATCATGAGAAACGCTGGACTGGAAGAAGCACAAGCTGGAATCAAGATTGCTGGGAGAAATATCAATAACCTCAGATATGCAGATGACACCACCCTTATGGCAGAAAGTGAAGAGGAACTCAAAAGCCTCTTGATGAAAGTGAAAGTGGAGAGTGAAAAAGTTGGCTTAAAGCTCAACATTCAGAAAACTAAGATCATGGCATTTGGTCCCATCACTTAATGGGAAATAAATGGGGAAACAGTGGAAACAGTGTCAGACTTTATTTTGGGGGGCTCCAAAATCACTGCAGATGGTGATTGCAGCCATGAAATTAAAAGACGCTTACTCCTTGAAAGGAATGTTATGACCAACCTAGATAGCATATTCAAAAGCAGAGACATTACTTTGCCAACAAAGGTCCATCTGGTCAAGGCTATGGTTTTTCCAGTGGTCATGTATGGATGTGAGAGTTGGACTGTGAAGAAGGCTGAGCGCCAAAGAATTGATGCTTTTGAACTGTGGTGTTGGAGAAGACTCTTGAGAGTCCCTTGGACTGCAAGGAGATCCAACCAGTCCATTCTGAAGGAGACCAGCCCTGGGATTTCTTTGGAAGGAATGATGCTAAAGCTGAAACTCCAGTACTTTGGCCACCTCATGCGAAGAGTTGACTCATTGGAAAAGACTCTGATGCTGGGAGGGATTGGGGGCAGGAGGAGAAGGGGACGACAGAAGATGAGATGGCTGGATGGCATCACTGACTCGATGGAGGTGAGTTTGAGTGAACTCTGGGAGTTAGTGATGGACAGGGAGGCCCGGCGTGCTGCAACTCATCGGGTTGAAAAGAGCCGGACATGACTGAGCGACTGAACTGAACTGAGAGTATTATATATATTAATTAGAGCATTTTCTCCCTATTAATTACACCTTAAAGTATTCCTAAAACATAAATACACAATTACACAGGAGAAGGGTTCAAGTTGTTGCTTGTATTCCAAGCAACTCACCTTACAAGTGAACCACACACAAATAAGAGAAGACAAGAACAATCACATGCATCAAATATTGAGAATGTGAGAAGTCCTCAGTGACTGAAATATACAACATCCAAATTTGACCTCAAAATAAGCTAGACTGACAAGTTTGCCCAGAAACAGCTGAGGATCAATGGCTGAAAGAAAGCTGTAGCCAATCAAAAACTTCAAAAGAAAAAAACTCAAAAGACTGCTGAAATCATTCCAAGCATCCTGAACTGCTGTAAAGAGCATGCTGCTGCTGCTGCTGCTGCTAAGTCGCTTCAGTCATGTCCGACTCTGTGCGACCCCGTAGACGGTAGCCCACCAGGCTCCTCCGTCCCTGGGATTCTCCAGGCAAGAACACTGGAGTGGGTTGCCATGTCCTTCTCCAATGCAAGAAAGTGAAAAGTGAAAGGAAGTTGCTGGGTCGTGTCCGACTCGTACGACCCCATGGACTGCAGTCTACCAGGTTCCTCCATCCATGGGATTTTCCAGGCAAGAGTACTGGAGTGGGGTGCCATCGCCTTCTCTGTGTAAAGAGTATAACTTATCAAAATTGGTTATTCATCAATTTCACCATTGAGACTTTCAGCAGATTGGCCAATTGGTGAGTGGAGTTTTTGCCCAGCAAGCAACCTGCTCTCTTGTCTGTGATCAGGTCCTGGGTCAGCTGGTGTTCCCCTGTCCCAGGGTGTATGTGGCACAGAAGGTCAAGGGGTGAGCAGCACTTGGGGTTTGCCCTTCCTGTGAAACCCAGCTGTGAACCCCCAGTCTTGGAGTCAGTGGATCCCAGGGGAAGAAACTCTGCCCTTTGTGTGTGGACTTCCACGTGTAAGGAGCCCAGGAGGGATACAGCCTAGGGGCAAATGAAATTGTTGCCCAATAAAAATTTTATATTTTACAAGAAAAAATTGAAAAGCTCATAGTCTTTAATCCAAATCAAATGGATGATAAAAATGAAGTTCTTTCTTAATTAACAAACTGTATACAAATGGGAGTCATGTACCATTTTATGCTTGTGTTCCATGCAGTTCAACTTAGAAATGAATCACACACAAGTAAGAGACTACGGAAATAGTCATATGTATAAAATATTGAGTATGTGAGATGGTCTCTGTGACCTCAGAAGACCTCATGACCTGAGAAGATGCAAAATACTGCCCTGTGCCCACAAGACAGACTGAGTTTGTCATCCAATTTTGATAATTCTGCAGTTGATCATCTTGGGGTTTAATGCAGCTGTTTGACGCATCTACTAACATTTCTCCTAAGTGTTCTGTTTACTTGTGTATTTTAAAATTTATTACTGAGATTGTTTTTCCTCTGGAGAACTCTTGCCTGGTATTCAGTGAGCCCCAAGCAGTTTTATGTAACAGTTTCAAGATGGGAGAGCTCAGATCACTCAGGGTATTTAAAGCTGCCTGGGTGCTTTCTGCTTAAAAAAAGAAAGAGAAATATAAATTTCATGTTGGATGCTACTGTTCCTTCAGATCAGATCAGTCACTCAGTCGTGTCCGACTCTTCTCGACCCCATGAATCGCAGCACACCAGGCCTCCCTGTCCATCACCAACTCCCAGAGTTCACTCAGACTAATGTCCATTGAGTCAATGATGTCATCCAGCCATCTCATCCTCTGTCGTCCCCTTCTCCTCCTGCCCCCAATCCCTCCCAGCATCAGAGTCTTTTCCAATGAGTCAACTCTTCACATGAGGTGGCCAAAGTACTGGAGTTTCAGCTTTAGCATCATTCCTTCCAAAGAAATCCCAGGGCTGATCTCCTTTAGAATGGACTGGTTGGATCTCCTTGCAGTCCAAGGGACTCTCAAGAGTCTTCTCCAACACCACAGTTCAAAAGCATCAATTCTTTGGTGCTCAGCCTTCTTCATGGTCCAACTCTCACATCCATACATGACCACAGGAAAAAACATAGCCTTGACTAGACAGACCTTTGTTGGCAAAGTAATGTCTCTGCTTTTGAATATGCGATCTAGGTTGGTCATAGCTTTCCTTCCAAGGAGTAAGCGTCTTTTAATTTCATGGCTGCAATCACCATCTGTAGTGATTTTGGAACCCAGAAAAATAAAGTCTGACACTGTTTCCACTGTTTCCCCATCTATTTCCCATGAAGTGGTGGGACCAGATGCCATGATCTTCGTTTTCTGAATGTTGAGCTTTAAGCCAACTTTTTCACTCTCCACTTTCATTTTCATCAAGAGGCTTTTGAGTTCCTCTTCACTTTCTGCCATAAGGCTGGTGTCATCTGCATATCTGAGGTTATTATTTCTCCCGGCAATCTTCATTTCAGTTTGTGTTTCTTCTAGTCCAGCGTTTCTTATGATGTACTCTGCATAGAAGTTAAATAAACAGGGTGACAATATACAGCCTTGACGTACTCCTTTTCCTATTTGGAACCAGTCTGTTGTTCCATGTCCAGTTCTAACTGTTGCTTCCTGACCTGCATACAGATTTCTCAAGAGGCAGATCAGGTGGTCTGGTATTCCCATCTCTTTCAGAATTTTCCACAGTTTATTGTGATCCACACAGTCAAAGGCTTTGGCATAGTCAATAAAGCAGAAATAGATGTTTTTCTGGAACTCTCTTGCTTTTTCTATGATGCAGCAGATGTTGGCAATTTGATCTCTGGTTCCTCTGCCTTTTCTAAAACCAGCTTGAACATCAGGAAGTTCACGGTTCACATATTGCTGAAGCCTGGCTTGGAGAATTTTGAGCATTATTTTACTAGCATGTGAGATGAGTGCAATTGTGTGGTAGTTTGAGCATTCTTTGGCATTGCTTTTCTTTGGGATTGGAATGAAAACTGACCTTTTCCAGTCCTGTGGCCACTGCTGAGTTTTCCAAATTTGCTGTCATATTGAGTGCAGCACTTTCTCAGCATCATCTTTCAGGATTTGGAATAGTTCAACTGGAATTCCATCACCTCCACTAGCTTTGTTTGTAGTGATACTTTCTAAGGCCCACTTGACTTCACATTCCAGGATGTCTGGCTCTAGGTCAGTGATCACACCATTGTGATTATCTGGGTCATGAAGATCTTTTTTGTACAGTTCTTCTGTGTATTCTTGCCATCTCTTCTTAATATCTTCTGCTTCTGTTAGGTCCATACCATTTCTGTCCTTTATCGAGCTCATCTTTGCATGAAATATTCCTTTGGTATCTCTGATTTTCTTGAAGAGATCCCTAGTCTTTCCCATTCTGTTGTTTTCCTCTATTTCTTTGCATTGACCACTGAAGAAGGCTTTCTTATCTCTTCTTGCTATTCTTTGGAACTCTGCATTCAGATGTTTATATCATTCCTTTTCTCCTTTGCTTTTCACTTCTCTTCTTTTCACAGCTATTTGTAAGGCCTCCCCAGACAGCCATTTTGCTTTTTTGCATTTCTTTTCCATGGGGATGGTCTTGATCCCTGTCTCCTGTACAATGTCACAAAACTCATTCCATAGTTCATCAGGCGCTCTATCTATCAGATCTAGGCCCTTAAATCTATTTCTCACTTCCACTGTATAATCATTAGGGATTTGATTTAGGTCATACCTGAGTGGTCTAGGGGTTTTCCCTACTGTCTTCAATTTAAATCTGAATTTGGCAATAAGGAGTTCATGGTCTGAGCCACAGTCAGCTCCTGGTCTTGTTTTTGCTGACTGTATAGAGCTTCTCCATCTTTGGCTGCAAAGAATATAATCAATCTGATTTCGGTGTTGACCATCTGGTGATGTCCATGTGTAGAGTCTTCTCGTGTTGTTGGAAGAGGGTGTTTGTTATGACCAGTGCATTTTCTTGGCAAAACTCTATTAGTCTTTGCCCTGCTTCATTCCGTATTCCAAGGCCAAATTTGGCTGTTACTCCAGGTGTTTCTTGACTTTCCTCAATTATCAGAATATTCTCAATTGAGAGATGTAACATTAAGTGCTATTTGAATTTACTTTTTTTAACTGTTTTTAAAATTGAAGTATTGATATAATTTACAATGTTGTGTTAGCTTCAGGTGTTCAGCAAAGTGATTCAGTTATATATGCATATATATAATCTTTTTCAGATCGTTTTCCATTATAGGCTATTACAAGACATAGAATATAGTTTCGGGTGCTGTACAGTAGGTCCTTGTTGTCTGTTTTATAGGTAGCAGTGTGCATATGTTAATCCCAATCTCCTAATATATCTCCCTCCCACCCTGCTATCCCCTCGGGTAACCACAAGATGGTTTTCCATGTCTGTGAGTTGATTTCTGTTTTGTGAATAAATTCATTTATATCATTTTTAGATTCCATGAAAGTGATATCATATATCTGTCTTTCTCTGTCTGACTTCGCCTGTTATGATAATCTCCAAGTCCATCCATGTTGTTGAAAATGGCATCATTTCATTCTTTTTATGGCTGAGTGATGTTCTATTTATACATGTACATCTTCATTCATTTATTCATCTGTTGACGGACATTTAGGTCACTCCCATGTCTTGGTTATTGTAAATAGCGCTGCAGTGAACAGTGAGGTCATGTGTCTTTTCGAATTACAGCACACACACCCTTCACGCTGATGGAGCGCAGTTCACACTAGTCTCATGAGATCTCCAAAATGAGCAGTTTTCTCCCCTGATGAGACGTGGCCTTAGGAAGAAGGGTCCACCTCATGCCTGTGGCTGCCCTTTTTGTGCAGAGAGCAGCTGGCTATGCCACGCTGTGGGTTCACTGCTGGCACAGAGGTGCAAGGAGGTCTGGTTGGTCCTGGCCGACTCCAGGGTCACGGGGAAAGTCTCCTTCTTGCTTCAGATTCAGAGGGATACAGTATCTCTGTTACCCCCACCCCCACCCCAGCCAGTGTCACGGACACCATTTGAATAATGGATAAGCCTTAGCCCCTGTCTCAGGTCTTGCCGGTACGAGAACATTCTCAAGTGGTTCATATGCTGAGAACATTTGAGGACCATCTTGTTTCCTGTTTGTATAATACGGTCTCTTGATTTCTGGGTGACTGCCGCATCCATCGGTCCTGTTGGAGAGGCAGATACACACAGCAAAGATATGGCTTAGTGAGAAGAGTAAACTGGGTCTGAGAAGGAAAGAGATGACTTGGAGCTGGGACTCTGCAAACCCTGCAGAGGTTTCAGACAGTTCCAAACTCACCTGATGCCAGGAGACAAAGAATCACGCAGAGTTTGGGGCTAGTGGCAGGGTCAGGGCGAGGAGGACTGTCCCTGCTAAACGCTCTGATCCACAGGTCTGAGAGAGAGAGAGCTGGGGCTCTTCTCCAAAGGCCAGACGGGCCTGCCTGGGATGCCGGCCCCCACCCCTGCAGATTCTCCCAGGGTTCCTTGTGACTTGGCTCAGGCACATCAGCTCCTCCTGGCTTAGATGTTGCTGCAGGGGAGATGGGCGGGGCTGCAATGTACTGAATTTGGGGTGCATGGATTCGGCCCCTGGGTCCCCGGTATTCCTCTGAGACAGTTGCTCCTCTGTCTGCACCTGCCCCTGCCTGACATCAAAGCTGCTTTGCCCAAACCCTTCAACTGCTGATCTCATTAAGGTTTAGAGGGGCCTCCCACTTCTTCCATGGTTGTTAGGTAGCCTGGAAATAACTGAAAACGTCAACAGCTGCCTAGTGCTGGATCCCTGCCTGTTTCTTAACACTTTCCCTCCCAGGTTTCTCTCCCAGATCCTGCCCAGAGCCCCAGATCTCAGTGGCATCATAGTGCCACCTTGTGGCCAATAACTGAAGCTTCACCATTGTTTCTTCTGCAGTGGTCCAAGGGGTGCTGGGAAATGTCTGAGTGATCACATTTTATACTCAATTTCCTTCAATTCTAATCCCAACACTAATTCTAACCCTAACTATCCCTTTGATATATCACCCTTAATAGGCAATCTTCATTCTACGTAACCTCTATCTCATTATCTGGCAGTTATAGTCCAACTGAGATCTTCCTTCTTCAAACTGTCTTCTGAAAGGGAGAGGAATAGAATGGGAGACATGAAAGGAAAAGTTTATTAAAGGTAGTGAGAGAAACGCAGAAGTTGAAGTGTAAGGAGATCTTTTATCTTCATTCAGTTCAGTTCAGTCACTCAGTCGTGTCTGACTTTTTGCGACCCCATGAATCGCAGCACGCCAGGCCTCTCTGTCCATCACCAACTCCCGGAGTTCACTCAGACTCATGTCCATAGAGTAAATGATGTCATCCAGCCATCTCATCCTCTGTCATCCCCTTCTCCTCCTGCCCCCAATCCCTCCCAGCATCAGAGTCTTTTCCAATGAGTCAACTCTTCACATGAGATGGCCAAAGTATTGGAGTTTCAGCTTTAGCATCATTCCTTCCAAAGAAATCCCAGGGCTGATCTCCTTCAAAATGGACTGGTTGGATATCCTTGCAGTCCAAAGGACTCTCAAGAGTCTTCTCCAACACCACAGTTCAAAAGCATCAATTCTTCACCACTCAGCCTTCTTCACAGTCCAACTCTCACATCCATACATGACCACTGGAAAAACCATAGCCTTCACTAGACGGACCTTTGTTGACAAAGTAATGTCTCTGCTTTTCAATATGCTGTCTAAGTTGGTCATAACTGTTCTTCCAAGGAGTAAGCATCTTTTAATTTCATGGCTGCAGTCACCATCTGCAGTGATTTTGGAGCCCAAAAAAATAAAGTCTGGCACTGTTTCCCCTGTTTCCCCATCTATTTCCCATGAAGTGATGGGACCAGATGCCATGATCTTCGTTTTCTGAATGTTGAGTTTTAAGCCAACTTTTTCACTCTCCTCTTTCACCTTCATCAAGAGGCTTTTGAGTTCCTCTTCACTTTCTGCCATAAGGGGTGGTGTCATCTGCATATTTGAAGTTATTGATATTTCTCCTGGCAATCTTGATTCCAGCTTGTGCTTCTTCCAGCCCAGCGTTTCTCACAAAACTGCTAAAAAAAAAAAAAAAAAAAAAGACAATCAGTGTTAACTCCAAAATATAGATCAGCAAAGGACTGAGGAAATAATGAAATTGCCTTTGAGATGGGGTCAATTGTGTCTGAATAAAAAGTAAACTTGGAATGTAAGAACAAAAAAGAACATCTTATAAAGCCATAAGCCATCGTGGAAGAACAGTATGTCATGGGGAGATAAGGATGGATGGAATTGAGATCAGCCAGGAACAGTCTCCACTAAATGATCAACTTGATCACTGTGCCAATTTGAGCAGCAGGGAGGGAACAGATGGTTCTGGAAGAAGCAGTGGAGTTGGAAGATATGAAAACGGCGGTGCAACATAGTATTATAAGGAAGCTGAATCTGCCAGGTTCATGTGGCAAAGATGGGAAAATGGGGGGGAAAAATGAAGACCAGAATCTGGAAAGGGAGTCCTTCAAATGGGATTGCTAGAGTAGGGAATTCTCGTGTGTATCTGACCTTCCTTGCTCCCCAGAGCCAGGAAAGCTTTGCAGATACCACAATCAAAGACCAGGAAAATTCCCTCCTCTGGGCACTCATGCTCTTGGGAAAAACCTTGGTGTACCGAGTGACTACAGTTAATAATAAGTGGATTTAGGGCAACTGTCATTCCCTTTACCTGCTATGCAAGGCTCAGGGTGCCCGTATCATGGCCAAGGCTATGCCATTCAATCCCAGTCTTGCAGCTGGGTTACCACTTGAAAAGTGAAAGTGTCAGTAGCTCAGTCCTGTCCCACTCTTTGGGACTCCAAGGACTGTAGCCCACCAGGCTCCTCTGTCCATGGGATTCTCCAGGCACAAATACTGGAGTGGATTGCCATTCCCTTCTCCAGGGGACCTTCTCAAGACAGGGATCGAACCCAGGTCTTCTGCACTGCAGACGGGTTCTTTACCATCCTACCCACCAGAGTTATCTGGTTATCTCTTCAGACTCCTAGAAACCATGACCCATAATCACATCCACTCTGACCAGGGCTTTAGATTTCATAGATTCATCTGTGGGTAAAGATGGATAGAAGGTGTTACTTACAATATAGGTATTTATATTTATAACCAATATGTATAACAATAGGTAATATAGCAAACACATAAAAAGGAATAGAAGCATTAGAAAATATCGTGTCTTCTTGAGTTAAAGACCTCAGGGAAAGTATTTCAAATCAAAAGCCTAGGGTGTGAATTACAACAACCTCTAGAGAACAGATTTATTCAGGGAATCAGCATGAAACTGGAGAGGTTGTGAAAGTACGCTTTAGTCTAACTGTCAGGACTGCAGCAGTGAAAACATGAAAACAAAATAGAGAAAGTGGGTTGCTTAAATGAGGCAAAGGAAATAAAGTCTTACTGTTTTCAACGCTGTCTTTGTCAACTAACTGGCACAGAAGTAGTAAGGATTTTACTTCAAACAGGACGACAGGCTTGATGCTATATTGTGGAAAACTTGCAATATAACAGGGACGTGTGTGCTCAGTCGCTTCAGTCGTGTCCGACTCTGTGCGACACTATGGAATGTACCCCGCCAGACTCCTCTGGCCATGGGATTCTCCAGGCAAGAATACTGGAGTGGGTCGCAGGCCCTCCTGCAGGGGATCTTCCCAACCAAGGGATCAAACCCAAGTCTCTTAAGTCTCCTGCATTGGCAGTCAGGTTCATCACTGCTAGTTCCACCTGTGACAGGGATGGAAGAGGCTTTAGAACAAAGACTATGCCTGAGGAGGTAGTCGAAAACTTTCCAGTTGCCAACAGCAACCGCAGGGGAACTCACTACGAACACAGGCAGCTAAAGTCTCGTGTGTGGGCAAACACCTGCAGGTCCCATGGAAGCCTGTGGTCGGTGCCTTGGAGCCCTGAGCTGGCCCCGAGACTGCTAGAACCCAGTGAGCCTTAATGATTTCTATCCACTAACATTTACCGCTGCAGTATCTCAGGAGTTAGTCTATGGTCTCTTTCTATCCAAAGAACAGCTGAGTCCAAATCTACCTCTTTTTGTTGGGGGGTGTGTGTGTGTGCTCAGTTGTGCCTACTCTTTATGACCTCATGGACTATAGCCCATCAGACTCCTCTGTCCAAGAAACTTTCCAGACAAGAATACTGGAGCAGGTAGCCATTCCCTTCTCCAGGGGATCTTACTGACCCAGGGCTTGAACCGGGGTCTTCTGCATTGTGCAGAAATTCTTTACCACTAGCGCCACATATTGGTGAGTGGAAAGCAAAAAACAACCTATTTAGGGGCTCTGGGAGCTGCAAGGAGAGAGAAGGATGAGGTTTGTGAACAGGAAGGAGGTGACTGTGCCGCACTGTGGTTGGGCTGCTGGCACAGAGATACACTGCTGAGTCCCCGGGCTCCACTGGCTGGATCTTCAGATAGGAGTATGTGCTCTCAGGCCTCTCAGCAGAAAACCGGTTTTTAGGCATCCCTGATTTGTCTATTCCTTGGTCGTTTTGAAAGTAAGTCAAAAACTCTGGGCCCTGCCCCAGGGTCTGTCGGTACCAATAAAGGGAAACATGACCAGAAATTGGGTCACACCTAAGATTCACAGTCTGGCCCCTCCCTGCAACCCTGTGCCTGGGGGACTGGGACACTGCTCCAGCTCCTGTGTGACCTGTGGGAACAGAAGTGGGGGACAGTCAGGTAGAGCCTTACCCACCCCCCCACACACACAAATACATTGGAACCACTTGGTTTGCTGAGGACTCACCCACCCCCAGGAGACAGAGGGTCGCCCAGCAGAGGAGCCTGGAGCCCATGGCAGGGACAGAGCAGCAATGGGAAGTTCACCAGCAAGGGTTCTTGTGAGCATGAGCGGGGGTGGTGGCGGTGGTGGTGGAGGCCTGTTACCTGTCCCCATAGGGCAGCTCCCATGGTGACATCACTGCCTCTGTCAATGCCCATGACTTCAGGGACATGTAATTTACATTGGGTTGGCCAAAACATTCGTTCGAGATTTTCCATAAAATGTTACGAGAAAACCCGAACGAACATATTGGCCAGCCCAATATTATAACATACATAGATGACTAATTTAAATATTTATAATCTCCCCTTTTTTGGGCTTCCCCGGTATCTCAGCAGTAAAGAATCTGCCAGGGATGCAGGAGCCCCAGGAAACATGGGTTAGATCCCTGTTTCAGAAAGATCCCCTGGAGGAAGGCATGGCAACCCCTTCCAGTATTCTTGCCTGGAGAATCCCTTAGACAGAGGAGCCTGGCGGGCTAAAGTCAGTAGGGTTGCAAAGAGTTGGACACGACTGAAGCGACTTAGCACACACGCGCGCAAGCTCCCCTTTTAACACAAGCAATGTGTGGGTTTTAGGGCTGCCTTCCCACAGGGCTCACATGTTGCTGCATCTCTACATTAATCTTCTCATCCTCCATCTCCCCTCGCCTGCAGGGCACTTTCACTCAGAGAGTCAACAGCACCTCCAATGTCAGATGTGTGCACGCTAAGTCGCTTCAGTTGTGCCTGACTTTTTGCGACCCTATTCTCCCAGACTCCTCTGTCCATGGGATTTCCCAGGCACGAATACTGGAGTGGGCTACCATTCCCTTCTCCAGGGTATCTTCTCTACACAGAGATCGAACCTGTGTCTTAAGTCTCCAGCATTGTCAGATGGGTTCTCTACCATTAGTCCCACCTGGGAAGCCCCCAAAGCCAGACACCAGGTGGTGAATTCTTTGTCTTACCTGCACATCACGGTCTGCCATGAGGATCCCTATTTCTGACCCAGCCCAGCACCCCGCCCATGGTCCCACAGTCATACAGGCTCCATGGTATTCACTTCGTAGGCAAGGGTGGGCAATGGAGGGGTCCACTTGATTTGGCCCAAGAAGCCTAATGAAGTCACTGACATATTCAGAGACACAAGGGGTGAAGTGATGCCCTGGGAAGAGACCTCGGCTGAAAGCTTCTATTCCCTTCTGCAGGCCACAGACCAATTGCCCTCTCTGTGTTCCTCAATCTCCATGCAGCTTCATGTCTCCACAGCCCTCAGCAGAGCCTCACATTCGTCTAAGTCACCACTCATTAAAACACAGTTTCCTCAGAGCTTCTTTACAGAAGACCCAATTTCACTGACCTTTAAAACACTGGTGTGGAATATATCAATACAGTAACAATTCTGTTTTTCTGGAAACCTAGGAGGCTATGTTGCAAAAGTAATGTAGTTCTCACTTTCACTGCCATCAGAGCATCTGCTTGTTCAAAAGTCATTTGTTGACAGGCTAACGGTCATTACAAACATCCTCTCTTTCGGGGGAGGAGGGAACAGGACCAGAGATGAGTGAGGGTTGGAGAGTAAGGCTGTAGAGTCTAGGAGGGGGATGCTCTGTAGCTCTGTGTCTTTACTAACCTGAATCTAGGAGGGCACTCAGAGGTGATGTTACATCCCACTCTCTCCACTGGTCTTGTTACTCTGATCAGCTGTCCCAGCGCCCATGCAGCTCCATCATCACAGGAGCTCAAGGAGGAGACACACACAGGCGACAGAGTCCTGCTTCTGAGTAGATGGAGACCACATCAAGGAGAGAAAAGTTCATAATCTAGGACTCAAAAGTCAGAAGAAAGACATCCCACCTATGCTCACAGTTCATCTGGGAAACAGCTGTACCCAGATGTGCCTGAACACACAGTGGGACCTTGAATGGGATCACAGGTAGGAGTTAATCACTAGGAAAGGCAGGACCCCTCTGCAGGGCACAGGATGCATTTTTGGAGTCTCTGAGATGGGAAGGGACATGACCCAGGTGACGGAGGAGCAGCGTGACTGGAGAAGAGAGGACCGGGGAGCTGAGGCCAGAGAGATGAAGGGTGGAAACACTCTGCCCCCTCTGGAAAGATGGGCAAGATCAGAAACCACATGAAAGCCAGGTTGATGAATAGTTTCAGAAAGACAGCAATGAGGTGCCCAGGGAGAGACAAGAGGGTCTAGATATATTTGATTTCCCATAACCTTCCCTCCTGGAGGTCTCAGGCTCAGGTGCTGACCAGGAGTCGGAGCTAGAGAAGCATCTTCCTGGATCACAGGGAGGATGCAGAGAAAGACAGAGATGGATGGTGGACATGTGTCCGCAAGGCCTGGAGTGAGATCCGGGCCAGTACAGACCACACACCAAGGGTCACACTGAAGGCACGTGGCAGCAAAGCCCTGAGACTCCCAGTGCTAGGAGCCTACAAGGGCCTCCCCCATCTTTTTGCACAGAGAGGAGGTGACCCTGCAGCGCTGTGGAGTACTGCTGGCACAGAAGTACACAGATGTCTGGGAGCGGTTGGCGGACTCCAGCGTGAGAGGGAAGTTCTCTGTGCTTGATCTGGAGACGCTGTAGCCATCAGGCATGTCTCCTTTGTACGTGGTGTCAGTGAAAGATGAATAACGAATCAGCCTCAGCCTGAGTCCCAGGTCTTGTCGGTACCAGTACATACTGTCGTGGTACAGATCCTGAGTACATCTCAGTGTCACGTTCTGTCCTGTCTTCACGACCTGGAATCTGGGGTCCTGAGAGACACCAGCATGGACCGCCCCTGTGGAGAAGGAAGACTGATGCTTCCATCACAGCGGACAGGCTTAGTGCTGGCAGCCCCAAGGGGGCCCTGTCCCCCAGGACTCACCTGCCTGCAGGAGACAGAAGACCACACAGCCCAGGAGGCAGGGGCTCATGGCGGGGGCAGGGCGGGTGGAGGGCCCTCTGGTCTGAGTGTGGATGAGAGGGGAGAAGGGCTCTCCAGGAGTTCTTCTGAGATGTCACTGTCCCTGCCAGGCTCCAGAGCCAACCAGTCAGTCAGGGGGCCACGCCTCTTCCCCCAGAGGCTCAAATCAGAAATGAACCTAAGTGAAGAGTTCACAACAGGGAAACCTGTCCAGATCAATGGACTTGAGCCTTACAAGTTGTTGTAACCTTTCTGTAAACAGTTTGCAACTTTATTCACTTTTTCTAGAGATAATTCTTCATTCATACTTTTATTACTTTTACCTGCATATTTCTGTAGTGTTGAATCTCAGGAAAATCCTTTGGGCTTCCAGCTGCCCTTTATGACTCATGAATCCCAAATACATCTTCAAGTGTCTAGGTAAGTGTTAGTTGCTCAGTCATGTCTGACTCTTTGTGACCCCGTGTACTGTAGCCCACCAGGCCCCTCTGTCCATGGGATTCTCCATGCAAGAATACTGGAGTGGGTTGCCATTTCCTCCTCCATGGGATCTTCCAGACCCAGGGATCGAACCCAAGTCTCTTACATCTCCCTCATTGGCAGGCAGAATCAGGAAGGTCCCCTGCAGAAGGAAATGGTAACCCACTCCAGTACTCTTGCCTGGAAAATCCCATGGACAGAGAAGCCTGGTAGACTACAGTCCATGGGATCGCAGAGTCAGACACAACTGAGCGACTTCACCTTCTTTCTTTCTTTCACTTTAGCGCCACCTGGGAGACTGTCCGTTTCTACTTTCGTTAATTAACCACAGTCCTGTTGGTGTCCTTCGACCTGCAATGATTCTTTTGGCATC
This sequence comes from Bos indicus, assembly GCF_029378745.1. Taxonomy (NCBI): domain Eukaryota; kingdom Metazoa; phylum Chordata; class Mammalia; order Artiodactyla; family Bovidae; genus Bos; species Bos indicus. The sequence continues at coordinate 106,206,412 of NC_091763.1, read as the reverse complement.
TTGTTCCCCAACCGCAGGTCAGACTTATCCACACTTGAGGAATCTTTTGGCTCTATTTCTTATCAATTCACCAACAGATGGGTCCCCTGCCAGATGCATCTACATTCCCATCCTGTTCACTGGACACAGGGCTTGCAGTTTCTGAAGGGGGGAAGGGGAAGAGCAAGTGGAACCACGTCCAGCTTGGGACTTGCCGTTCTTTGTAGAGAGAAGCCAGTTGCCCAGCACCACGGATGACCTGGGCTTCTCTCAGATTGTGAGAATGGTAAGGAATCTGCCTGCCAATGCAGGAGACATAAGACATGCAGTTTTGATACCTGGGTTGGAAAGATCCCCTGGAGGAGGACATGGCTACCCACTCCACTATTCTTGCCTGGAGAATCCCATGGACAGAGGAGCCTGACTGGCTACTGTCCATGGGGTCACAAAGAGTCAAACACGACTGAAGCAACTAAACACTCACACACACACAAGCAGGTGACAAAGGAACGTATACGTGGGACGGATGCAGGGAGAGGTGGCAGACTCCAGGTTAAAGGAAAAATGCTCTGATTTTAGGTGAGACATCCATTCCATGGGAATGCTTCCTTGTGAAGAGGGGATTGCGTTAATTCAGAAACAAATATAGAGCTCCTCAAACGCTTATCTTGTTGTACATCATCCCACACATAGAAGCCCCCACACATGCTGCAGTGCTCTGCTCTCTGCAGATTCTCAGTGGTATTTGAAACCAGGGACCCTAAAAATTATACAGCTATTCCTGGTTACATGACGCTGAATCTGTGGTGACCTCCTGATGTGCTGGTTTCCTCAGAGCACGACCACACATCACAGGCCTGGGTGACGCAGCATTCCTGGCAGGGGTCAGATTGTGTGTGGTGAGGACCACAAGTGATAAGGACAGGCTTGAGCAGCATTCCTTGCTCTAACGGTTACGAAATATGAGGGCTGGGCAGGCCGATTCCCCTTAGATAAGTAAGCAGATAAAATAATACTTATCTTGCAATATCATTTTGAGCATTAAAAAATTTCAGGAAAGAATGTCTAGGAAAGGCTGTCCACTTTACCAGGGCCTGGGTCTCACTGGCTGGCAGTCGATGCCCGGCAACCACTTCCTGAGCTGGGGCAGGAGTGTTTTTGTCCCAGAGGCTCCTTATCATGCAGCACTGTGTCTTGCCTACTGGCACAGAGATACACGGCTGAGTCTGTCAGCTCCAAGGAGCTCAGGTTCATCTGAGAGCGAGAGTCACCGAACTGTTCACCTGAGAATCGATCAGGCATGTTTCCTTTTGTACGCACTTTCCCATCATAATACAGAATGAGGAACTGGGGGCCCTGGCCCAGGGCCTGTTGGTACCAGGATACATAGCGGTGTCCAGATTCAGGGGAACATCTCAGAGTCACTTGCTGCTTTCTTGATTTGATCAGGTATTTGGGGGTCTGGGTGACTTCAGAATCTACCAGGCCTGTCGGGGAGGAGACAGAAGGAAGCTGAGGGCAGAGCACAGGGGAGCCTCCTGCTGCAGCCCTCATCGCCACGCTTCTATCTCAGGGAGGCAAAGACATCTCAGAAGCTCCCACACTGTGTCCAGGACTCACCTGCTCCCAGGAGGCAGAGAGTCACACAGCAGAGGAGCCTGGAGCCCATGGCAGCATCAGGACCCAGGACTGCTGCTGGCTGGAGGCAGGGCTCCTGGGATGAGTGGTGTAAAGTGCTGACCTTCCTGTTCCCTGATTGGAGCATTTGCCTATGATGTCCCTGCTCTGTGTCTCTGCAGGCTGACCCAGGGCTGGCTCCTCTATGCCATTCCCTGTCCTGACACCCCTCAGCAAAGGGTGGGTGTGAGGTGAGTTTCATCCCCTGGTCCATGGGCCCACAACATGTCTTGTTCTGCTCTCTCTGACCCTGCCAGACACTCATCATCCAGCCCTCACCAGATACCCCAACCTCTCACCCTCCCCTTGCCATGCTGCTCGAGGAGACAGCACCCTGGGCACATCCTGAAACTCCAGGTAGGTACCCACTCCCCTGGTCAGTGAGGAGTCTGTGCTGGCTGTATGTGCCCCGGGACCATTCAGGGAACTCAAACCTGCTCCCAGATGCAGGCATGTATCCAAGGTTGCCTTAAGCTGCCCTCCCCAGGTGACTCCTAAGCCCTCCCCAAACACCATGCTTACCGTGGAAACACAATGCCTCCACGTGGCCAAAGGTCGAGGGCCTCATGGATGAGCAGCATCTGTTTAAAGCAAGGGTGTGAACACACACACACACACACACACACACACATCTGTTCTACTGCCTTTCTAGCCTGGCTCATTAGGGTTGATTTTCAAATCCACTCTTAGCCTCTAGAGGTAGAATCCTGTATGATCTGACCGTATTACTAAGAAGGAAATAATTGCTTCACCAGTACAATGATGGTAGTTAGCTAAAGATGGAAATATATGATCATAAAATAAATGCTCAAAGGATCTCAAGTGAATCTGCCTGCAAACATGTCTTCATAACTACTTCTGGTTAATCAGAGGCATATATGTTGAGATTTCCTATTTAAATTAAGCATTATCAAATTCCATGTATACTTTTTCTAAAGAAGTTTTATAAATGTGGACTCAATTATTTCTGCACTTTTAAAATCGTGATATAATGGGGGTGATGCAGGATATATTTTGACTTTGAGAAGATTTTGATGAGGGTGCCAGGTGGTGCCAACCTGGCCTAGGTTAGGTGAGATGCTAAGGATGTTGGGGGGTGGGGGGTGCGTGTCGAGAACACACAAAGGCAATCTGTCCCCTTCAAATGGACTCACGTGTGTTTGGGGATGATACGTAATTAACTAAAGTTTGTTTCTTTTTCATGAGTCCATACATGTTGCTTAAAACAGACCGCACGGAGAGGCCTTTTTAAAAGCATCCCTGAGACTTGGGAACGGACCTGACCCAGATGAGGGAGGGGCTTGTGGCCGCAGTAGAGAGGGTCAGGGAGCTGATGCAGGGAGGTAGGGAGAGGAATGTCCTGCCCGCCTGGGAAAGGTGGACAAGAGCAGAGACCATGTGAGAGCCAGGCTAGGGGAGAACGTTCCAGAAAGACAGAAATGAGCTGCCTGAGGTGAGACAAGTGTCTAGATGTATCTAGTTTACCAACAACCTTCCTGCTAGGTCTCAGGCTCAGGTGATGACAAGGAATATGACCTGGAGAAGCTTCTTCCTGGTTCACATGGAGGATGCAGAGGAAATACAGAGATCAATGAGGACACATGGCCCCGAGGCCCGGGAGTGAGGCTCAGGCCAACCTAGTCCACACACCCAGGGTCACACTGCAGGCACACGGTCTGCAAAGCCCCGAGGCTCCCGGTGCTGGGAGCCCGCACAGGGCTCTCAGCGGTCTTTTTGCACAGAGAGGAGGTGGCCACGCAGCGCTGTGGAGTACCTGCTGGCTCAGAAGTACACAGATGTCTGGGAGCGGTTGGCAGACTCCAGCGTGAGAGCAAAGTTCTCTTTGTTTGATCTAGAGACGCTGTACCCATCGGGCACGTCTCCTGGCTCGCTAGTGTGCGCACCATCTGAGTAATGGATCAGCCTCAGCCCATGTCCCAGGTCTTGTCGGTACCAGGACATGTAGTTATGACCCAGATCCTGAGAACATCTCAGTGTCGCGTTCTGTCCTGTCCTCACGACCTGGAATCTGGGGTTCTGAGTGACTCCAGCATGCACCGCCCCTGTGGAGAAGGAGGACCGATGCTGCAGTCACAGCAGACAGGCTTAGTGCTGGCACCCCGAAGGGGACCCTGCCCCCCAGGACTCACCTGCCTGCAGGAGACAGAAGACCACACAGCCCAGGAGGCAGGAGCTCATGGTGGGGGCGGGGCAGGCGTAGGGCCCTCTGGTCTGAGTGTGGATGAGAGGGGAGAGGGGCTCTCCAGGGAGTCCTTCTGAGATGTCACTGTCCCTGCCAGGCCCCGGAGCCAAACTGTCACTCAGTGAGCCACGCCCCTTCCCCCAGAGAATCAAATCAGAAATGAACCTGAGAGATAAATTCACAACCCGGACACCCATCCAGATAACGGACAAAAGCCTCACACGTTGCTGTAACATTTCTGTATGTGTTAAAGTTTTTTTCCGTAAATGTTAAAGTGATTAAACTATTTGGATGTTCTAGTCCAGAAATAAATCTTCATTAACGTGTATATTACTTGTATTTATCTACATGTTTCTGGAGTTTTGAATCCTGGGGAATCCTTCTAGCATCCTGCTGCCCTTTATGATATGTGTCCCAAGAGCACTTCAAGAGGAGAAGGCAATGGCACCCCAATCCAGTACTCTTGCCTGGCAAATCCCAGAGACGGGGGAGCCTGATGGGCTGCCGTCTATGGGGTCACACAGAGTTGGACACGACAGAAGCGACTTAGCAGCAGCAGCAGCAGCATTTCAAGGCTCCATTTCCGCAACATTGACCACAGTCCTGAGCCTGTCCCTCCACCTACCATGTTTCTCCAGGTTTCTGCTCCCAACCTCATCGCAGGCTCATCAGCATTTGAGGAATTTGTTTGGTCTGCTTCTAATCAATTCACTGACAGACGGTCCACCTGTCAAACGCAGGTACAGCTCCCTCATGTTCAGGGCAGCCCGTGATTCCCGTGTTGGGGAGAGGGAGCAAGCAGAGCCCCCTCAGGCCGGTGACTCACCTTTCTGGGTGGAGAGAATTGGGTGCCCAGCACAGGATGACGTTTAGCCACAAAGGATGCAGGAGGGACGTGGAGGGAGGTGCAGATGCCAGGGTGATGAAAAATGCTCAGTTTTTATTTGAGATGTCCCTCTCATGGGAATACCTCTTTGTGAAGTGTGGCTGCCATTCACTGAGTAACAGTTCATATCATAGAGCCCCAAACTGTATCTTGTTACACACAGCACAACGGGTATATGTAATTTGCTTGTACAGAGATAGTTCCATGAGCGAGGGGACCACGGCTGTTGAGAAGAAACTTGCGCCGGGATGCTAGCTATAACACTTATGAAATATGAGATATGGGCAACTCATGTCCCCTCAGATGTACAAACAGTTAAAATAATACTTATTTTGATGACTTTAGTGAGCATTAAAACATACCAAGAAGTAAATGTCTGGGAAAGTCTATCGCTCCACCAGGACTGGGCTTGGCAGGCTGGCAGCTGACACACGGGCACCACTTCCTGAGCTGGGGCAGGAGTGTTTTTGTCCCAGAAGCACCTGATCATGCAGGGCTGTGTCTTGGCTGCTGGCACAGAGATACACGGCTGAGTCCGTCAGCTCCAAGGAGCTCAAGTTCAGTTCAGAGCCAGAGTCACTAAACTGTTTTCCTGAGATTCTTTTCGGGAGCTGTGCTTCTCCCCTCACTTCCTGCCTGTAATACTCAACGAAGAACTCGGGGCCCTGTCCCAGGGCCTGTTGGTACCAGTACACAGAGAGGTGTCCAGAGACAAGGGAGCATCCCAGGGTCCCTCGCTGTCCTCTTGCTTTAATCAGGTATCTCGGGGTTTGTGTGACTCCAGAATCCACAAGACCTGTGGGGGAAGACTAGGGCTGAGAAAGAATGCGGAAGAGAACCAGATGGTGCCTTGGATTCAGGCAGAGTCAGGCTAGGAACACGGATTCTCCCCTGTGCCAAACACCAACCTGCTGCCAAGAGACACAGAGCCACACAGTAGACGGGGCTGCAGTCCATGGCAGGAGGGCCAGAGCTGGGAGGCATCTCCTTGCTCAGAGCTCTGGTTCTCTGAGAGCTGGGGTTCTGGGCCTCCTTCCTCTGACTGGAGGTGAGACAGTGACGTCACTGCTCTGATGTCATTGCCTCTGCTGGTTCCCAGGAATCTGACCTCTCATTCCAGGTCGCTGATCCAGGAACCCTGCTCTGTCCTGCAAAGTGTCTTAGATAACATGTGAGCTGGACTGCTGGTGTAGGCGAGGCTGGCTTTATGCCCGACGCCCTTCCCCATGGCTCCTTCACTTTTCTCTTCAGGCAGGTGTTGCTCTTTTCTGTTTCTCTTTCCTACCACCTCCCAGCTCCATACCCTTCACTTTTGCTGCAACCTCAGAGGCTCCCTCAGCACTGCATAGTTGAAGTTCATGGCTCCCAGCTGGGACAGCAAGCCTGAAAATTAATGCCTATGCTAGTAGGGATTCTAGAGATAAAAACACCAAATAAAGCTTTCTCTTAGGCCTCCTGGTCCCAGGCACTAGCTCTGTCTGCTTGCTCTGCCCAGAAACTTGTGGTGTTTCTCAGCTGCACAGCGTCCCCATGTGCTCTATGCGTGGAAATCAAGACTGTCTGCCCAAATTTAATAGTCGTGGGATGTGTTCATATTAGAAAATATTTCACTGTTTGCCGAAAGAACTGTGTCTTTGCTTGCTTTGTTTTTCTAAAGAACACACACACAATTAGAAACACAAACACACACACCAGCCTGCCATAGCTGATTCATGATTTTGTATTTCAAGAGAAAAGAAATGTGCTCATGCAGGAAATATTTGATATTTGACTTTTAGAAGATTGTGATGAGGGAGATGCTACAAACTTGGGTTAGGTTTTGTCGGTGGTGGTGTTCAGTGGCTAACTCGAGTCAAACTCATTGAAACCCCATGCACTGCAGCGTCCCAGGCTCCCCTTTATCACTATCTCCCACATTTGCACAAATTCATGTCTGTTAGTTGGTGATGCTATCTAACCACCTTGTTCTCTGCCACCCCATTCTCCTCTTGCTTTCAGTCTTTCCAGCATCAGGGTCTAGGCTATTTAGATGCTAAAGACAGGCAATGGTGGAGAATACATACACACACAGCTTGTCTCTCCTCCTCAGGGACGACCAAGGAATTTTGGATGATTAATAATTAACTGAGTTTGCATTCTCTTTGAGGACCCCAGAGAACATACTCAAACACGCCCAGTTAGGGATCATTACAAGGTTCCCTGGGTGATGGGCAAGGACATGACCCAGATGAAGGAGGAGCAGCAGAGCTGAAGTAGAGAAGAGTGGGAACGAGGCCCAGGAAGGTGGGGATGAAAGACCCATGTCTGGGGAAGTTGGACAAGAGCAGAGACCACTCAAGGGCCACCCTGGGGGAGAGCCTTCCATAGTGACAGGCATGCGGTGCCCGGGGAGAGACAAGAGGGTCTAGATGTATCTGATTTCCCAACATCATTCCCTCCTGGAGGCCTCATGTTCAGACTGATGACTAGGAGGCAGAGCTGGGTAGCATCTTTAGGCTCACATGGCAGCTAGAGTGAAAAGACAGAGAGTGAGGGTGGACACATGTCCACGAGGCCCTGTTGTCAGGTCCGTGCCAGGAAGATCAAACATCGCTGGCTATGCTGCCAGTATCTGTCTGTGGGCTCCGAGTCTCCAGGTGCTAGGAGCCTGTAAGGGGCTCCCCAGGTTCCAGGCTGCAGGACCCTCATCTGCTTTTTTGCACAGAAAGGAGGTGGCCGTGCAGCACCGTGGAGTAACTGCTGGCACAGAAGTACACAGATGTCTGGGAGCGGTTGGCAGACTCCAGCATGAGAGGGAAGTCCTCTGTGCTTGGTCTGGAGACGCTGTAACCCTCGGGTATGTCTCCTTTAACTGTGTTGGGAGCAGCAAATGAGTAATGGATCAGCCTCAGCCGGTGTCCCAAGTCTTGTCGGTACCAGTACATGCAGTCATGACCCAGATCCTGAGTACATGTCAGTGTAGCCTTCTGTCCTGTCCTCACGACCTGGAATCTGGGGTCCTGTGTGACACCAGCATGGACCGCCCCTGTGGAGAAGGAGGACCGATGCTGTAGTCACAGTGGACAAGCTTAGTGCCGGCACCCTGAAGGGGACCCTGCCCCCCAGGACTCACCTGCCTGCAGGAGACAGAAGACCACACAGCCCAGGAGGCAGGGGCTCATGGCGGGGGCGGGGCAGGCGGAGGGCCCTCTGGTCTGAGTGTGGATAAGATGGGAGAGGGGCGCTTCAGGGAGGCCTTGCCAGATTTCACTGTCCCTGCCAGGCCCCACAGCCAACCTGTCACTCAGGGGCCACGCCTCTTCCCCCAGAGGCTCAAATCAGAAATGAACCTGAATGAACAGTTCAAAACAGAAACAACGCATCCAGATCAATGGACTTGAGCCTTATGACTTGTTGTATCCTTTCTATAAACAGTTTACAACTTTAAGTGTGTTGTGTTCCAGAGATAATTCTTCATTCCTAAGTATGTGAAGTTATATGCAGATTTCTAACTGCAGGGTTGGAAGGTTACTCAGTGCTCCTAAATAGCACATTGTTCAAGAGTCAACTACAATCCATACATCAGTAAAGTTGATTTTAACATGCCTGAGGAGGGATGTATGTCACATGCTCTGGCTAATATCCTGCACTAAATCAACAGGCAGAATTATTTTCTCCCCTGTGATTTCTAGAGGCCTCAGCTGGAGGAAAAATGTGTCCATCTCTATCTTTGCACCTAAGAAATGGTGGAAGAGGCTGTCAGAGATTAGCAAAGGGAATCAGGAAATCCAGAGTCCTGTTATGTGCCAGGGACTTCATGCTTACTAAATTCCTAGGCAAGTGTGGAAGTTGTTGGGATGACTAATTTAATGTGTCACCTTGACTAGGCCACAGATATTTAGTTCCACATTGTTCTGAATGTCCCTGTGAGGATGTGTTGGTGAGAGATAAATATGTGAAAGTTATCAATAGATTTTAAAATCAGATTAGATGAACATCTTTATTGGTAAGGCAGATGAACTTCCATAATGTAGTAGGTCTCATGCAAAGAGATGAAGAAATGAACAGAACAAAAACCCTAAACCTCTCCTAGGTAGGAGAGAATTATCCAGCTGATGGCCTTCACTAGACTATCACCTCTCCCTGCCTAACAGCCTTTGAAATTAAACAACAGCTCTTCTTAGGTGGCTAATAACATGAGCCCAGCTTCTAGACCCTGGACTTATCACTATTAACAACTATGTGTGTCAAATACTTTAAATGATACACACACACACACACACACATATATATATATCTGTGTGTGTATATATATGTTTTTTTGTTTTATGGAAGAATCATACAATGGGGGTGAGGACCACAGTGACAAGGACAGACGTGAGTCTGATTCCTTGTTCTGATATTTATGAAGTATGAGATCTGGGCAAGCCACTCCCCCTCAGATATGTAAAGAGTTAAAATAATACTTATCTTGTATGATCTTTGGGAGCATTAAAACATATCAAGATATGAATGTCTGGGAAAGGCTGTCTGCTCTACCAGAATTAGGCCCGGCTGGCTGGCAGTTGATACCCTCACACCACTTTCTGAGCTGGGCCAGGATGTTTTTGTTCCAGAGGCACTTGATCGTATAGGGCTGTGTCTTGGCTGCTGGCACAGAGATGCACGGCTGAGTCTTTCAGCCCCAAGGAGCTCAAGCTCAGTTCAGAGCTAGAGTCACTGAACTGTTGACCTGAGAATCGCCCTAATAGGTTTGCTTCTCCTCTCACATTCTGTTGAAATAGTGAACGAGGAACTGGGGGTCCTGGCCCAGGGCCTGTTGGTACCAGTACACAGAGAGGTGTCCAGACTCAGGGGAACATCTCAGTGTCACTTGCTGCTTTCTTGATTTGATCAGGTATTCGGGGTCTGGGTGATTTCAGAATCCACCAGGCCTGCTGGGAGGAGACAAGGAAGCTGAGGGCAGAGCACAGGGAAGCCTCCTGCTGCAGCCCTCATCGCCAAGCTTCTATCTCAGGAGGCAAAGACATCTCAGAAGCTCCCACACTGTGTCCAGGACTCACCTGCTTCCAGAAGGAAGAAGTCACACAGCAGAGGAGCCTGGAGCCCATGGCAGCGTCAGGAACCCAAGACAGCTGCTGGCTGGGGGCGGGGCTCCTGGGTGAGTGGTGTAAAGTGCTAATCCCCAGGCTTCCCTAATTGGAGCATTTGCCTATGACGTCACTGCTCTGTGCCTCTGCAGGCTGTTTCCAAATCCTCTGGACCCCTTGTCAGGACCCATTGTGGACTCCTCTATGCCCTTCCTGCCCTTCACAGCCCCTGAGCAAGGGATGGATGTGAAGGGTGCACCATCCCCATGTCCCCAACGCCCACAGCATACCTTGTAGTCCTCTGCCAGCCCCTGCCTGACACGCAGCCAGGCACTCACCTGGCCAGCAGTCACCAGGCAATCAGCTGACAATCACCCAGCCCTCACCAGTCACTCCAACCCTTCACCTCCACTTCCCTTGCAGCTCCTGGAGACCATCTCCTGGGCACATCCTGAGGATCCAGGCACATTCCCACTTTCCTGGGCAGCGAGGAGTCTGTACTGGTTCCATATGTCCTGGAACCTCAGGACCTCAGGGAACTCAAACCTGCTTTCTCATTCAAGCATGTAGCTAAGGTTCCTTAAAGCTGCCCTCCCCAGGGTGACTCTCCACCCTTCCCAGGACCCGCTGCTTGCCGTGGGCCCACAGTGCCTCCTAGTGGCCAATGGTCCACAGTCTCATGGATCTGTGCCTTCTGTCTAAAGCAAGAATGTAAATACCCCACACCCTGCACACACACACACACACACACACACACACAACACACACTTATTCTATTGTCTTCCCAAGCTGGCTGAGTTAAGATTGATCTTCAAATTCCCCTTAGCCTCTGGAGGTAAAAGACTGTAGAAACCAACATTTCAATTAAGAAGAAAATAATTGCACTGACAGTAGTATGCTAAGGTGGAATCACACAGACCTTCAATACAGACACTCTGCTGAGCTCAGGTGAATACAGCCTGGAGCACTGCATTCTGTAGATCCCTCTGATTAATCAGATACACATATTTCTAAATTTTCCATATAAATTATTACTAATTCTAGGTAATGGATTTATATACAGAGATTATATATATTAACTCATTTAGTTTTAAAGTTATAAAACTTGAAATTAAAAAAACCCAACCGTCCACTACATTTAACGTCGATGTAGCTGGGCGTGATATGAGACAGCACACTCAGTGTCACACTGCAGGCATGTGGCCCTGGGTTCCAAGGCTCACGTGTGAGACACCTGCAAGGGGCTCTCCTCCTTCCAGGCTGCAGGGATTCCCTCATCTTTTTGCACAGAGAGGGGGTTGCCGTGCAGCGCCGTGGATAACCTCAGGTGCTGAAGTACACAGATATCTGGGAGCGGTTGGCAGACTCCAGCGTGAGAGGGAAGTCCTCTGTGCTTGGTCTGGAGACGCTGTAGCCCTCAGGCACGGCTCCTTTCTCCGTGGCAGGAGGGATAACTGAGTAATGGATCAGCCTCAGCCCGTGTCCCAGGTCTTGTCGGTACCAGTACATATTGCTGAAGCTCAGATCCTGAGTACATGTTAGTGTCGCGTTCAGTCCTCTCCTCACGACCTGGAATCTGGGGTCCTGAGAGACACCAGCATGGACCACCCCTGTGGAGAAGGAGGACCAATGCTGCAGTCACAGCGGACAGGCTTAGAGCTGGAACCCCAAAGGGGACCCTGCACCCAGGACTCACCTGCCTGCAGGAGACAGAAGACCACACAGCCCAGGAGGCAGGGGCTCATGGCGGGGGCGGGGCAGGCGGAGGGCCTTCTGGTCTGAGTGTGGATGAGAGGGAGAGGGGCTCTCCAGGGAGTCCTTCTGAGATGTCACTGTCCCTGTCAGGCCCAGGAGCCAATCTGTCACTCAGGGGCAATGCCCCTTCCGCCAGAGGCTCAAATCAGAAATGAACCCGAGAGAAAAGTTCACAATGGACATAAGCCGTACAAGTTGATGTAACTCTTCTGTAAAACTGATTAAGTTTTGTGTGTGTTCTAGTCCAGAGATAATTCACATTGATACATGTATTACTTCTATTTATCTGCATATATCTGTAGTTTAAATCTTGTGGAAATCCTTCTGGCTTCCTGTTGCCCTGTTTAACTCATGTGTCCCAGTAGGACTTCAAGGTTCCATTTTTGCAAAACTGACCACAGTCCTGAGATTGTCCCTCCACCTACCATGTTTCTCCAGATCTCTGCTCCCAAACTCACTGCAGGCTCATCAACATTTGAGAAATCTGTTTGGTCTATTTCTAATTGAGTCACTGACAGACGGTCCGCCAGCCAAATGTGGGTACAGTTTCTTCATGTTCCCAGGAGGCCCTGACTCCCATGTCGGTGCAGGGGAGGGAGCAAGCAGAGCCCCCTCAAGACTGTGACCCACCTCTCTTGGTGGAGAGAAGCTGGGCGCCCAGCACAGGGTGATGTATTGTCACAAAGGAATTCAGATGTAGGAGGGACGTGGAGGGAGGTGCAGATGTCAGGTCAAATGAAAAATGCTCTGTTTTTATTTGAGACATTCCTCCCATGGGAATATCTCAGATGCTCCCACACTGTGTTCAGGACTCACCTGCTCCCAGGAGGCAGAGAGTCACACAGCAGAGGAGCCTGGAGCCCATGGCAGCATCAGGAACCCAAGACTACTGCTAGCTCAGGCAGGGCTCCTGGGGTGAGTGGCGAAGAGTACTAACCCTCTTGCTTCCCTGGTTGGAGCATTTGCCTATTTCGTCACTGCTCTGTGTCTCTGCAGTGCCTTTCCTGATCCACTGAACCCCTTAGCAGGACCCAGGGCTGGCTCCTCTATGCCCTTCCCTGTCCTGCACAGCCCCTCAGCCAAGGGTGGGTGTGAGCTGAGCACTGTCCCCACGTCCCCATATGCCCATAGCATGGCTTTTTCTTCTCTTCCTGTCCCTGCCTGACACTCATCACACAGCCCTCACCAGCCACACTTATCCCTCACTCTCCCCTTCCCATGCTGCTCCAGGTGACGGCCCCTGAACACATCCTGAGGCTCGAGGAACGTCCCCACTCCCCTGGGCAGTGAGGAGTCTGTGCTGGGTCCATGTGTCTGGACCACTCAGGGAGCTCAAACCTGCTCCCTGATGCAGGCATGTAGCCAAGGTTCCCCTAAGCTGCCCTCTCCAGGGTGACTCTCAACCCCTCCCAGCACACCCTGCTTACCATGGGCCCACAGTGCCTCCTAGTGGCCCATGGTCTCATGGCTCTGTGCCTTCCATCTAAAACAAGAATACAAATTCCCCACACTCCACACTTTCAACCCCTACACACACACACACACACACACACACACGCACACACACACACACACACACACACACCCTTCATATGCTGCCTTCCCAGCATGGCTGAATTAGGGTTGATCTTCAAGTCTAGTCTTAGCCTGTGGAGGTAAAACACTGTATGATTAGACATTTCTACTAAGAAGGAAATAATTCCTGTACCACTCCAATGACAATAGATAGCTAAAATGGAGTGATACGGGCAATAAAAATAAGAGCTCCGTGATCTCAAATGAAGCCAGCCTGGACACCTGTATTCCAGACCTCCTTTTGATTAAGCAGATCTATATATTTCCAGATTTCATATTTAAATTAAGCATTACCAAATTCTAGCAGGTGCATTTTATAAAGAGGCTTTATGTATGTTAAACTATTCATTTCCTATGAACTTGTAAAATCTTAATATAATAAAAAACCATGAAAGAACTATTTTGACTTTGAGAAGATTTCTCTGAGGGAAAAGTAGAAACCTGGTCCAGGATAATTGAGATGCTAGGAAAGATGGGCAGGGAAGGAGAACACACACACCCAGCCTGTCTCTCCTCCTGAGAATGAACTCCCAAGGGATTTTGCATGGTTTCTAATTAACTGAGTTTGTTTTCTCTTTGATGATCCCAAGAGCTTGCTCAAACACGACCAATTAGGCATGGTTACCAAGTTCCCTGTGTCATGGGAAGGGACGTGGCCCAGATGAAGGGAGAGCCATGTGTCTGCAGCAGAGAGGGCAGGGGAGCTGAGGCCAAGACAGTAAAGGAGGAAAGACCCTCACCTCCGGTGGGCTAGAGCAGGGAGCACTTGAGAGCTAGGCTGTGGGAGAAACTTCCAGAGAGACAGCAATCAGGTGCTGGGAGAGACAAGAGGGTCTAGATATATCTGATTTACTAATATTCTTCCCTTTGGGAGGTCTTAAGCTGATGAGGAAGAGTCAGAACTAGTCAGAATTGGATGCAGTCTGAACTGCATCCAGGGAGGATGCAGAGGAAAGACAGAGACTGATGGTGGACATGTGTCTCCGAGTCCCTGGGGTCAGATCTAGGCCTGTCCAGGTCACACATCCAGGGTCACAGTGCTGGCACGTGGTCCCCAGGGCTCTGAGGCTCCCGGTGCTAGGAGCCTGCACGTTGGACCCTGTCTTTTTGCACAGAGAGCAGGTGGCCGTGCAGCGCCGTGGAGTAACTGCTGGTACAGAAGTAAACGGATGTCTGGGACTGGTTGGCGGACTCCAGCGTGAGAGCAAAGTTCTCTTTGCTTGATCTGGAGACGCTGTACCCGTCAGGCACATCTCCTGGCTCTCTAGAACGCACACCAGCTGAGTAATGGATCAGCCTCAGCCCGTGTCCCAGGTCTTGTCGGTACCAGTACATATAATCGTGATTCAGATCCTGAGTACATTTCAGTGTCGCGTTCTGTCCTCTCCTCACGACCTGGAATCTGGGGTCCTGAGTGACACCAGCATGGACCGCCCCTGTGGAGAAGGAGGACCCATGCTGCAGTCACAGCAGACAGGCTTAGTGCTGGCACCCCCAAGGGGACCCTGCCCCCTAGGACTCACCTGCCTGCAGGAGACAGAAGACCACACAGCCCAGGAGGCAGGGGTTCATGGCGGGGGCGGGGCAGGCAGAGGGCCCTCTGGTCTGAGTGTGGATGAGAGGGGAGAGGGGCTCTCCAGGGAGTCCTTCTGAGATGTCACTGTCCCTGCAAGCCCCCTGAGATGTCACTGTCCCTGCCCGGCCCCAGAACCAACCTGTCTCTCAGGGGGCCACACCCCTTCCCGTAAAGGCTCAAATGAGAAATGAACCTGAGCTATAAGTTCACAGCACAGAGCCCTATCCAGATCATGGCACGTACGCTCACACGGCTGCAACCTTTCTGTAAGTGTTAAAGATTTTTTCTGTAGATATTAAACTGATTAAATGTGTTGTATGTTCTAGTCCAGAGATAGGTCTTCATTAACATGTATATTACTTGTATTTACCTACATATTTCTGGAGTTTTGAATCCTGAGGAAATCCTTCTGGCTTCCTGCTGCCCTTTATGATAAGTGTCCCAAGAGCACTTCAAAAGGAGAAGGCAATGGCAACCCACTCCAGTGATCTTGCCTGGAAAATCCCAGATACTGGGGAGCCTGATGGGCTGCCGTGTATGGGGTCGCACAGAGTCAGACTCAACAGAATCGACTTAGCAGCAGCAGCAGTTCTTCAAGGCACCATTTCCGCAACATTGACCGCAGTCCTGAGACTGTCCTTCCACCTACCATGTTTCTCCAAGTTTCTGCTCCCAACCTCATCTCAGGCTCATCAACATTTGAGGAATTCTTTGGTCTATTTCTAACCAATTCACTGACAGACGGTCCACCGGTCAAACGCAGGTACAGCTCCTTCATGTTCAGGGCAGCCCGTGATTCCGTGTTGGGGAGAGGGAGCAAGCAGAGCCCCCTCAGGCCGGTGACCCACCTTTCTGGGTGGAGAGAATTGGGTGCCCAGCACAGGATGACGTTTTGGCACAAAGGAATACTGATGCAGGAGGGACGTGGAGGGAGGTGCAGACGCCAGGGTGATGAAAAATGCTCAGTTTTTATTTGAGACATTCCTCTCATGGGAATACCTTCTTGTGATTGGTGGCTGCCATTCACTGAGTACAGTTCATATCACAGAGCCCCAAACTGTATCTTGTGACACATAACACAACAGATGTATGTAATTTGCTTGTACAGAGATAGTTCCATGAGCGAGGGACCACTGGTGTTGAGAACACACTTGGCCGGGATGCTAGCTGTAACACTTATGAAGTATGAGATCTGGGCAACTCACGACCCTCAGATGTACAAACAGTTAAAATAATACTTACCTTGATGACTTCAGTGAGCATTAAAACACACCAAGAAGTGAATGTCTGGGAAAGTCTATCGCTCCACCAGGACTGGGCTTGGCAGGCTGGCAGCTGACACACGGGCACCACTTCCTGAGCTGGGGCAGGACTGTTTTTGTCCCAGAGGCACCTGATCATGCAGGGCTGTGTCTTGGCTGCTGGCACAGAGATACACGGCTGAGTCTGTCAGCTCCAAGGGGGTCAGGCTCAGCTCAAAGCCAGCATCACTGAACTGGTTTCCTGAGAATTGATCTGATATGTTTCCTTTTTGATACACTTTCCCATCATAACACTGAACAAGAAACTGGGGGCTCTAGCCCAGGGCCTGTTGGTACCAGTATACAGAGAGGTGTCCAGATTCAGGGGAACATCTCAGTATCACTTGCTGTTTTCTTGATTGGATCAGGTATTTGGGGGGTCTGGGTGACTCCAGAATCCACCAGGCCTGTTGGGGAGAAGACAAGAAAGCTGAGGGAAGAGCACAGGGAAGCCTCCTGCTGCAGCCCTCTTCACCAGGCTTCTATCTCAGGAAGGCAAAGACATCTCAGAAGCTCCCACACTGTGTCCGGGACTCACCTGCTCCCAGCAGGCAGAGAGTCACACAGCAGAGGAGCCTGGAGCCCATGGCAGCATCAGGACCCAGGACTGCTGCTGGCTGGGGGCGGGGTTCCTGGGGTGAGGGGGTAAATATTGACCCTCCTGCTTCCCTGATTGGAGCATTTGCCTATGATGTCACTGCTCTGTGTCTCTGAAGGTTGCCCTTGTCCACTGGACCTCTTGCCAGGACCCAGGGCTGGCTCCTCTATGCCCTTCCCTGTCCCGCACAGCCCCTCAGCAAAGGGTGGGTGTGAGGTGAGCACTGTCCCCATCTCCCCATATGCCCATAACATGCCTTTTTCTTCTTGTCCTGTCCCTGCCTGACACTCATCACCCAGCCCTCACCAGACACACTAATCCCCTCACCCTCCACTCCCGATGCTGCTCCAGGAGAGGATCCCCTGGGCATATCCAGAGGCTCCAGGCATGTCTCCATTCCCCTGGGCAGTGAGGAGTCTGTGCTGGGTCCATGTGTCTGGACCACTCAGGGAGCTCAAACCTGCTTTCTGATGCAGGCATGTAGCCAAGGTTCCCCTAAGCTGCCCTCTCCAGGGTGACTCTCAACCCCTCCAGCACACTCTGCTTACCATGGGCCCACAGTGCCTCCTAGAGGCCAATGGTTTCATGGATCTGAGCCTTTCATCTAAAACAAGAATACAAATTCCCCACACTCCACACTCTCAACCCCTACTCACACATACACACACACCCATACACACACCCCTCATCTGTTGCCTTCCCAGCCTGGATGAATTAGGGCTGATCTTCAAGTCTAGTCTTAGCCTGTGGAGGTAAAAAAATGTATGATCAGATATTTCTACTAAGAAGGAAACAATTGCTGCACCACTACAGTGCAAGTAGTTAGCTAAAATGGAGTACTTTGGGCAATAGAAATAAGTGCTCTCATGATCTCAAATGGTGGAAACCTGGTCCAGGTTAATTGAGATGCTAAGAAAGAGGGGCAAGAAGGGAGAACACACACACCCAGCCTGTCTCTGCTCCTGCTAATGCACCCCAAGGTATTTTGTATGGTTTCTAGTTAACTGAGGTTGTTTTCTCTTTGATGACCCCAAGACCTTGCTCAAACATGACCGCTTACACGTGGTTACAAAGTTCCCTGTGTCATGTGAAGGGACATGACCCAGATGAGGGCAGAGCGGTGTGTCTGGAGCAGAGAGGGAAGGGGAGCTGAGGCCAAGGAAATAAAAGAGGAAAGATCTGTCCCTCTGATGGGCAAGAGCAGGGAGAACTTGAGAGCTAGGCTTCAGGAGAAACTTCCAGAGAAACAGCAATGACGTGCTGGGAGAGACAAGAGGGTCTAGATATATCTGATTTACTAATATTCTTCCCTTCTGGAGGTCTTAAGCTGATGAGGAAGAGTCAGAACTAGTCATAAATGGATGCAGACCGAACTGCATCCAGGGAGAATGCAAAGGAAAGACAGAGACTGATGGTGGACACATGTCTCCGAGACCCTGGGGTCAGATCCAGGCCTGTCCAGGTCACACATCCAGGGTCACAGTGCTGGCACGTGGTCCCCAGGGCTGAGGCTCCTGGTGCTAGGAGCCTGCACGTGGGCCTCCTGTCTTTTTGCACAGAAGCAGGTAGCCATGCAGTGCCATGGAGTAACTGCTGGCACAGAAGTATGCAGATGTGTGGGAGCAGTTGGCAGAATCCAGTGTGAGAGGGAAGTTCTCTGTGTTTGATCAGGAGACGCTGTAGCCCTCGGGCACATCTCCTGGCTCGCTACTGGACACACCAGCTGAGTACTGGATCGGTCTGTGTCCCAGGTCTTGTTGGTATCAGTACATACAGTTATGACCCAGATCCTGAGTACATTTCAGTGTCGCGCTCTGTCCTGTCCTCACGACCTGGAATCAAGGGTCCTGAGAGACATCAGCAAGGACCACCCCTGTGGAGAAGGAGCACACCAGACAGGCTTAGTGCTGGCATCCCCAAAGGGGACCCTGCCCCCCAGGACTCACCTGCCTGCAGGAGACAGAAGACCACACAGCCCAGGAGGCAGGGGCTCATGGCGTGGGCGGGGCAGGTGGAGGGCACTCTGATGTGTGTGTGGATGAGAGGGGAGAGAGGGTCTCCAGGGAGTCCTTCTGAGATGTCACTGCCCCTGCCAGGCCCCAGAGAAAACCTTTCACTCAGGCGGGCACCCCCCTTCCCCTGGAGGCTCAAATCAGGAATGATCCTGAGTGAACTGTTCATATGTGACCGACCTGACAGCATATTAAAAAGCAGAGACATTACTTTGCCAACACAGGTCCGTCTAGTGAACGCTATGGTTTTTCCAGTGGTCACGTATGGATTGTTGGGCCATAAAGAAAGCTGAGGGCCAAAGAATTGATGCTTTTGAACTGTGGTTTTGGAGAAGACTCTTGAGAGTCCCTTGGACTGCAAGGAGATTCAAGCAGTCCGTCCTAAAGAAATCAGTCCTGAATACTCTTTGGAAAGACTGATGCTGAACCTGAAGCTCCAATACTTCAGCCACCTGATGGGAAAAACTCATTTAAAAAGGCTCAGATGCTGGGCAAGATTGTAGGCGGGAAGAGAAGGGGACAATAGAGGATGAGATGGTTGGATGGCATCACCAACTCGATGGAAACATGTTTGAGTAAACTCTGGGAGTTGGTGATGGTCAGGAAAGCCTGACCTGCTGCAGTGCATGGGGTCGCAAAATGTCAGACATGACTGTGGGACTGAACTGAACTAAACAGCTCACAACAGGGAGATCCATCCTGCTCAATGAAAATAAGCCTTACAATTTGTTGTAAACTTTCCATAAAACTGTTCACAACTTTATGTATACTTTATTCCAGAAATAGCTGTTCATTATCACATATATTCAGTTTATTGATCTGTAGTTTATTATTTCTGTAGTTTTGAATCTCAGGGAAAATCCTCAGGCCTTCCTGCTGCCCTTTATGACTCACGTGTCCCAAATAATCCCTCATGTTTCTATTTTGTTTAATTGACAACAGTCCAATTCATGTCCTTCCACCCACAGTGATTATGGTTCTGGTTCCCTAACCTTAGGGCAGGCTCATCAACACTTCAGGAATCCTTGGGCTCCCTTTCTTATTAATTCACCGACTGACAGGGTGCCTGTCACACGCAGGCTCAGCGCCTTCATGTCCACCTGAGCACGTGCTTCTCATCGTGTCTGAGGGTTGGGGGAGCAGCAAGCCGAACCGCCTCAGGCCTGTGACCCAGCTTTCTTTGAGGAGAGAAGCTGGTTGCCCACCACCACGGATGACGTGTTGGCACAAAGGAGTGCAGACGTGGGAGGGATGTCGGGACAGATGGCTGACCCCGGGGTAAAGGAAAAATGCTCCGATTTTACGTGAGACATCCATTGCATGGGGGTACTTCCTTGTGAAGCAGACAGCCATTCAGTAACTGATATCCTAGAGGCCCAGACTGTATCACATGCACAAACCTCACATTTAGAAGGATCCTGTTCTGGCTGCCATGCTCTGCTGCTGTGATTTTCAAATTCTCAATAATTTCTGATCCTGAATATCATGCACCTGGTCCTGAGTGGGTGACCGTGGTGACCTCCTGATGAGCTGGTTTCCATGGAACCCGATTGCAGGTCTGGGGTCTGGGTGACTAACCATTCCCTGGGCCTCAGAGACAAAAACACAGAAGCTAAGGTCAGAAGCAACAAATGAGCTCGATGTTGTAGCCACAAAAACAAGCCTTCAATTGGAGCCTGGCAAGTCCATGGGATCCATACCTGTGCTCAGAATGTCTCTGGTCCAAGAGACAGTGGGACCCACAGGGCAGGAGACTAGTGCTCAGGCCAGGCCACTATAGAAAGGGGGACTTTTCAGTTCAACTCCTGTGACTTGGACACTGGGCTCAAATCAAAGGCAAGCCTTCTCCCTGACATGAAATGATCTCTCACCAAAATCACTGCTGCTGGTAGGAGGCCGTGGTGTGTGCATATCACATGGGACCTCAAAGGAATTTCCTAGGAGATGAGGACATCCTGTCAAAATAGCATCATAGAATCATTTCAGACAATATGTGCACGAGAAAAGAAATTTATGAACGTGAATAAATAATTTAAAAAAAAAAAGCCTGTACAGCAGAGAAGACCTTTGGATGGTCATTTTTCAAACCATCCATCTCCAGATAGGATAGTCCCTGACATGGATATGGTGCTCACATGCTTTCAAGAACTTCTTCAACCAAAATACTTTCCAGGACCAATTTCGTAAATATCTAGCTCTGGGCTAAAGAGGACTTTAAAACAAAATGACAGCAACAGAAATACTATGGTTGTCAGGGAAGGAGACAGGCCTGGCAATGGGGCCTCAGAGGATTTTTGGTGATGAAATGTTCTCAGCCTTTATAGGTGAATGTTCCGTGGGCACACACACATGGATTTATCAGAACCATTCATCTGTTCACTGGACAGTGTATAATGTTACTGTATATACAGCGGACCCCTTGGACTACACTATTTTGAACTTCAGGGGTCCACTTTTGTGTGGAATTATTAATAGATGCTAACTACAGACCTTGGTGTTGATGTGGTAAAGAATCTGCCTGCAATGGGAGAGACCTGGGTTGGATCCCTGGGTTGGGAAGATCCACTGGAGAAGGGAAAGGCTACCCACTCCAGTATTCTGGCCTGGAGAGTTTCATGGACTGTATAGGGGTGGCAAAGAGTCAGACAGGACTGAGTGAGTTTCACTTTCACTTTTCACAGTACCACACAATTGTGGCTGGTTGAATCTGAGGATGTGACATCGTAAACAGGGTTGACTGAATTTTAAACAAATTTTACAGCAGGGTTAAGGCTGGTTCAGGGGCCCCAAACTTCACATTATTCAAATGTTATCTATAATTCATATGCCAATACAGTTGATGTAAAAATGCCTGAGGGTAAGTTACATGCTCTTTTTCTCTCATGTATTGAGCCAGCAAGCATAATTACTTTCTTTCCTGTGACATCTGAAGACCTCAAATATAGGCTTTGAAGTCACAACATGTCCATATCTACTTTTGCACCTAGGAAGCATTAGAGGAGGCTGTCAGAGGTTAGCAAAGGGAGTCAAGAAATCCATGGTCCTGTTACCTGCCAGGGACTTCATGCTTACTAAATTCTTGTGCAGCCCTGGAAGGTGGTGTCCTGACTAACGCAATAAGTCAACTTGACTCTGCCTTGGGTATTTAGCTTTATTTTTTGGGTGCTCCAAAGAGGGATATTTTTTGGTTCAGACGGTAAAGTGTCTGCCTGCAATGTGGGAGACCGGGGTTCGATCCCTGGGTCGGGAAGATCCGCTGGACAAGGAAATGGCAACCCACTCCAGTACTCTTGCCTAGAAAATTCCACGGATGGAGGAGCCTGGTGGGCTACAGTCCATTGGGTCACAAAGAGTGACAAGACTGAGCGACTTCACTTTCAACATGTGAATAGGTATGTTTTAATAATAGATTAGATAACCTTTTAGTTCATAAAGCAGATGACCCTCCATAATGTCGGTGGGCTTCATGAAACCAGGTGAAGAGATGAATAGACGAAAACACTGATCCTCCCCCAAGTAAGAGATAATTGTCAGCGGATGGCCTTCACACTGGACCGTTAGTCCTTCTGCTTTTGAACTTAAACATCAGCTCCCCTCAGTCTCTAGTAGCACCAGACCCGCTTGCAGCTTTTGGACTTACCAGTCTTAACAACTATGTGAGCCGATTGCTTTAAAACTTGTATGTGAGTATGTGTGTGTATGTGTGCGTGTGTGTGTGTGCTTATGTGTATTATTTATTCCTGTCCAACTCCAGCAACCAGGGATTCACCCTGAAGAGATGGACAGTGTCGGCGAATGAGACAGCTTCTCATTTTTCTTGGGCTGCCTGTTTATTCCAAGTTTAAGATTCTCTTTTATACTTTTACAAAAACATTAGGCCAGAGGTTTGACATTTTCAGTTCCCCCTCTCCCAGATTTATTATCTCCATAAATCATTCTTGCTCTTCAAACAGAGTTCCTACTTCAGTGATTCTCTGGGGATCAGCCTTGTCATCTATTATCTACCTCCTCTAATGTGTCCTATAGTTAACTTGTGATTACATTGTAAATCATGCTACATTCCTCAGTTTACTACTTATCTTCCTAAATCCTGTTTGCCCCTAACATCCTGAGCTCACTATCTCTTAACAAGGCTTCTAGCTATAGTGTCTCTAAAAATTCCTAACTTCCATAAGCTATAGTAAAATATGCTAACTTTACAACATTCCTTAAATCTTTAACTTCTAACTATTTTAATTATTACTAAGCCCTAAATTCAGTAAACTCCTTTGCCACAAACATTCTCCTCACAAATAGGCTTCAGATATCAATCCCTCCCATGGCCTCAAGCTACGGCCTATGTGCTCATCCTGGAACACACTTTTGTAAAAGTCCTTGAACAAATGTCAATGATTAACTTTATGAATTATTTTCTGAGCACAGCTGCAGAAGACTTTGTGCCTTTGCATGTTCCTCTCAAGAACAATAAGCACCTTAATATTCCTTTTCAGTCAACTCAGCCGAGGAGAGGAAAAGACAAGTCAGAATTACAAGGCCTAACTCCTTCATCCTGGGATCCCTGCCTGCGGAATGAGGAGAGGGGGCTGGGGACCGTGCCTCCATTTTGTCAGTAATGCCTAACGCGGCTCCCAACAGAGAGGCTTGAATCAAATTCCTTGCTCTGAAAGTAATGACATATAAGATGTGGACAAGTCAGTTCCCATCAAATGTATAAACAGGTAAAATAATACTTACCTAGAATGATGTTTGGGAGCATTAAAACACAGCAGAGGAAGAACGTCTGGGAGAGTCTATCGGATCTATCTAGGCCTGACAGGCAGGCAGTACCCTCACAGCCACTTCCTGAGCTGGGGCAGGAGTGTTTTTGTCCCAGAGGCACCTGATCATGCAGGGCTGTGTCTTGGCTGCTGGCACAGAGATACGCGGCTGAGTCCGTCAGCTCCAACAAGCTCAAGTTCAGCTCAGAGTGAAAGTCACTAAACTGTTTTCCTGAGAATCGATCCGGGAGCTGTGCTTCTCCACTCACTTCCTGCCTGTAATACTCAACGAGGAACTTGGGGCCCTGGCCCAGGGCCTGTTGGTACCAGGACACAGAGAGGTGTCCAGAGACAGGGGAGCAGCCCAGGGTCCCTCGCTGTCCTCTTGCTTTAATCAGGTATCTCAGGGTTTGGGTGACTTCAGAATCCACAAGGCCTGTGGGGGAAGAAGACTGGGGCTGAGAAAGAACGTGAGAGAGAACCCGATGGTGCCTTGGATTCAGGCAGCGTCAGGCCAGGAACACGGATTCCCCGCTGTGCCAAGGACCCACCTGCTGCCAGGAGACACAGAGCCACACAGCAGACGGGGCTGCAGCCCATGGCAGGAGGGGCAGAGCCGGTAGGCGACTCCTTGCTCAGAGCTCTGCTTCTCTGAGAGCTGGGGTTCTGGGCCTCCTTCCTCTGACTGGAGGTGAGGCAGTGACGTCACTGTTCTGATGTCACTGCCTCTGCTGGTTCCCAGGAATCTGACCTCTCATTCCAGGTCGCTGATACAGGAACCCTGCTCTGTCCTACAAAGTCTCTTAGATGACCTGTGAGGTGGACTGCTGGTCTAGGCGAGGCTGGGTTTATGATCGACGCCCTTCCCCATGGCTCCTTCGCTTTTCTCTTCAGGCAGGTTTTGCTCTTTTCTGTTTCTCTTTCCTACTACCTCCCAGCTCCATACCCTTCACTTTTGCTGCAACCTCAGGGCTCCCTCAGCACTGCATAGTTGAACTTCATGGCTCCCAGCTGGGACAGCAAGCCTGCAAAATAGTGCCTATCCTAGTAAGGCTTCTAGAGATAAAAACAGCAAATAAAGCTTTTTCTTAAGCCTCCTGGTCCTAGGCACTAGCTCTGCCTGCTTGCTCTGCCCCAGAAACTTGTGGAGTTTCTCAGCTGCACAGCGTCCCCATGTGCTCTATGCGTGGAAACCAAGATTGTCTGCCCATGTTAATAGTCGTGGGATGTGTTCATATTAGAAAATATTTCACTGTTTGCCGAAAGAACTGTCTTTGCTTGCTTTGTTTTTCTAAAGAACACACACACAATTAGAAACACAAACACACAAACCAGCCTGCCATAGCTGATTCATGATTTTGTATTTCAAGAGAAAAGAAATGTGCTCGTGCAGGAAATATTTAGTACTTTGACTTTTAGAAGATTGTGATGAGGGAGATGCTACAAACTTGGGTTAGCTTTTGTCGGTGGTGGTGTTCTTCAGTTGATAACTTGAGTCCAACTCATTGAAACCCCATGCCTTGCAGCATCCCAGGCTCCCCTGTTCTTCACTATCTCACACAGTTTGCTCAGATTCATGTCTGTTGAGTCGGTGATGCTATCTAACCACCTCTTGCTCTGCCACCCACTTCTCCTCTTGATTTCAGTCTTTCCAGCATCAGGGTCTAGGCTATTTAGATGCTAAAGACAGGCAATGGTGGAGAATACATACACACACAGCTTGTCTCTCCTCCTCAGGGACGACCAAGGTATTTTGGATGATTAATAATTAACTGAGGTTGCATTCTCTTTGAGGACCCCAGAGGACCTACTCAAACACGCCCAGTTAGGGATCATTACAAGGTTCCCTGGGTGATGGGCAAGGACATGACCCAGATGAGGGAGGAGCATCAAGGCTGAAGTAGAGAAGAGTGGGAACGAGGGCCAGGAAGGTGGGAGAGAAAGGCCCACATCTGGGGAAGCTGGACAAGAGCAGAGACCACTCAAGAGCCACCCTGGGGGAGAGCCTTCCATAGTGACAGGCATGCGGTGCCCGGGGGAGAGACAAGAGGGTCTAGATGTATCTGATTTCCCGACATCATTCCCTCCTGGAGGCCTCATGTTCAGACTGATGACTAGCAGTCAGAGCTGGGTAGCATCTTTAGGCTCTCATGGCAGCTAGAGTGAAAAGACAGAGAGTGAGGGTGGACACATGTCCACGAGGCCCTGTTGTCAGGTCCGTGCCAGGAAGATCAAACATCGCTGGCTATGCTGCCAGTATGTGTCTGTGGGCTCCGAGTCTCCAGGTGCTAGGAGCCGGCAAGGGGCTCCCTGAGTTCCAGGCTGCAGGGCCCTCATCTGCTTTTTTGCACAGAAAGGAGGTGGCCGTGCAGCACCGTGGAGTAACTGCTGGCACAGAAGTACACAGATGTCTGGGAGTGGTTGGCAGACTCCAGCGTGAGAGGGAAGTCCTTTGTGCTTGGTCTGGAGACTCTGTAACCCTCGGGTATGTCTCCTTTAACCGTGTCAGGAGCAGCAACTGAGTAATGGATCAGCCTCAGCCCTTGTCCCAAGTCTTGTCGGTACCAGTACATGCAGTTATGATCCAGATCCTGAGTACATGTCAGTGTAGCCTTCTGTCCCGTCCTCACGACCTGGAATCTGGGGTCCTGAGTGACACCAGCATGGACCGCCCCTGTGGAGAAGGAGGATCGATGCTGTAGTCACAGCAGACAGGCTTAGTGCTGGCAGCCCCAAGGGGCCCCTGCCCCCAGGACTCACCTGCCTGCAGGAGACAGAAGACCACACAGCCCAGGAAGCAGGGGCTCATGGCAGGGGCGGGACAGGCGGAAAGCCCTCTGGTCTGAGTGTGGATGAGAGGGGAGAGGGGCTCTCCAGGGAGGCCTTGCGAGATTTCACTGTCCCTGCCAGGCCCCACAGCCAACCTGTCACTCAGGGGCCACGCCTCTTCCCCCAGAGGCTCAAATCAGAAATGAACCTGACTGAACAGTTCAAAACAGAAACAACCCATCCAGATCAATGGACTTGAGCCTTATGAGTTGTTGTATCCTTTCTATAAACAGTTTACAACTTTAAGTGTGTTGTATTCCAGAGATAATTCTTCATCCCTAAGTATGTGAAGTTATATGCAGATTTCTAACTGCAGGGTTGGGGGTTACTCAGTGCTCCTAAACAGCACATTGTTCAAAAGTCAGCTACAATCCATGCATCAGTAAAGTTGATTTTAACATGCCTGAGGAGGGTTGTATGTTACATGCTCTGGCTAATTTCCTGCACTAAATCAACAGGCAGAACTATTTTCACCCCTGTGATTTCTAAAGGCCTCAGCTAGAGGCAAAATATGTACATCTCTATCTTTGCACCTAAGAAATGGTGGAAGAGGCTGTCAGAGATTAGCAAAGGGAATCAAGAAATCCAGAGTCCTGTTATGTGCCAGGGACTTCTTGCTTACTAAATTCCTAGGCAAGCCTGGAAGTTGTTGGGATGACTAATTTAATGTGTCACCTTGACTAGGCCACAGATGTTTAGTTCCACATTGTTCTGAATGTCCCTGTGAGGATGTCTTGGTGAGAGATAAATATGTGATAAGTTATCGATAGATTTTAAAATCAGATTAGATGAACATCTTTATTGGTAAGGCAGATGAACTTCCATAATGGAGTAGGTCTCATCCAATGAGATGAAGAAATGAACAGAACAAAAACCCTAAACCTCTCCTGGGTAGGAGAGAATTATCCAGCTGATGGCCTTCACTAGACTATCACTTCTTCCTGCCTAACAGCCTTTGAATTTAAACATCAGCTCTTCTTAGGTCGCTAATAACATGAGCCCAGCTTCTAGACCTTAGACTTATCACTATTAACAATGATGTGAGTCAAATTCTTTAAATGATTTATATATATACATATATATATATGTATATATATGTTTGTTTGTTTTATGGGAGAATCATACAATGGGGGCGAGGACCACAGTGACAAGAACAGACGTGAGTCTGATTCCTTGTTCTGATATTTATGAAGTATGAGAGCTGGGCAAGCCACTCCCCCTCAGATGGGTAAAGAGTTAAAATAATACTTATCTTGCATGATCTTTGGGAGCATTAAAACATATCAGGACATGAATGTCTGGGAAAGGCTATCTGCTCTACCAGGACTTAGGCCTGGTTGGCTGGCAACTGATACCCTCACACTACTTTCTGAGATGGGGCAGGATGTTTTTGTTCCAGAGGCACCTAATCATGCAGGGCTGTGTCTTGGCTGCTGGCACAGAGATGCACCGCTGAGTCTTTCAGCTCCAAGGAGCTCAAGCTCAGTTCAGAGCTAGAGTCACTGAACTGTTGACCTGAGCATCGTCCTGATAGATTTGTTTCTCCTCTCACATTCTGTTGAAATACTGAACAAGGAACTGGGGGCCCTGGCCCAAGGGCTGTAGTACCAGTACAGAGAGAGGTGTCCAGAGTCAGGGGAACATCTCAGCGTCGCTTGCTGCTTTCTTGATTTGATCAGGTATTCGGGGTCTGGGTGATTTCAGAATCCACCAGGCCTGCTGGGAGGAGACAAGGAAGCTGAGGGCAGAGCACAGGGAAGCCTCCTGTGCAGCCCTCATCACCAGGCTTCTGTCTCAGGGACGCAAAGAAGTCTCAGAAGCTCCCACACTGTGTCCAGGTCTCACCTACTCCCAGAAAGAAGAGGTCACACAGCAGAGGAGCCTGGAGCCCATGGCAGCATCAGGAACCCAAGACAGCTGCTGGCTGAGGCGGGTCTCCTGGGGTGAGTGGTATAAAGTGCTGACCCTCCTGCTCCCTGATTGGAGCATTTGCCTATGACATCACTGCTCTGTGCCTCTGCAGGCTGCCCTGTCCACTGTACTCCTTGCCAGGACAAAGGTGAGCCCTCTAAGCCCTTCCTGCCCTTCCAGTACCTGAGCAAGGGGTGAGTGTGAAGAGTGCACCATCCCCATGTCCCCAGTGAACACAGCATACTTTGTTGTCCTCTGCCAGCCCCTGCCTGACACGCAGCCGGGCACTCACCTGGCCGGCAATCACCAGGCAATCAGCTGACAATCACCCAGCCCTCACCAGCCACCCCAACCCCTCACCTCCACTTCCCCTGCAGCTCCTGGAGACCGTCTCCTGGGCACATCCTGATGATCCAGGCACATCCCCACTTTCCTGGGCAGCGAGGAGTCTGTCCTGGTTCCATATGTCCTGGAACCTCAGGACCTCAGGGAACTGAAACCTGCTTTCTCATTCAGGCATGTAGCCAAGGTTCCTTAAAGCTGCCCTCCCCACGGTGACTCTCCACCCCTTCCAGGACCCCCTGCTTACTGTGGGCCCACATCGCCTCCTAGTGGCCAATGGTCCACAGTCTCATGGATCTGTGCCTTCTGTCTAAAGCAAGAATGTAAATACCCCACACCGTGAACACACACACACACACACACACACAACACACACTTGTTCTACTGTCTTCCCAAGCTGGCTGACTTAAGATTGATCTGCAAATTCCCTCTTAGCCTCTGGAGGTAAAAGCCTGTAGAAAACAACATTTCCATTAAGAAGAAAATAATTACACTGACAGTAGAATGGAATCACAAGGTGGAATCACACAGACCTTCAATACAGACACTCTGCTGAGCTCAGGGGAATACAGCCTGGGACACTGCAATCCTTAGACCCCTCTGATTAATCAGATCCAGATATTTCTAGACTTTCTTTATAAATTATTACTAATTCTAGGTAATGGAGTTACATACAGAGATTATATATATTAACCCATTTAGTTCTAAAGTTATAAAACTTTGAAATAAAAAAACCCAGCGGTCCACTACATTGGACGTTGATGTAGCTGGGCGTGATATGAGAGTGCACACTCAGTGTCACACTGCAAGCATGTGGCCCTGGGTTCCAAGGCTCCGGGTGTGAGAAGCCTGCAAGGGGCTCTCCGAATTTCAGCATGCAGGGCTTCCCTTATCTTTTTGCACAGAGAGGAGGTGGCCATGCAGCGCCGTGGATAACCACAGGTGCAGAAGTACACAGATGTCAGGGAGCAGTTGGCGGACTCCAGCGTGAGAGGGAAGTTCTCTGTGCTTGGTCTGGAGAATCTGTAGCCCTCGGGCACGGGTCCTTTCTCCATGGAGGGAGGGATAACTGAGTAATGGATCAGCCTCAGCCCGTTTCCTGGGTCTTGTCGGTACCAGTACATATAGCTAAAGCTGAGATCCTGAGTACATGTCAGTGTCGCGCTCTGTCCTCTCCTCACGACATGGAATATGGGGTCCTTAGAGACACCAGCATGGACCGCCCCTGTGGAGAAGGACGACCCATGCTGCAGTCACAGCGGACCTGCTTAGTGCTGGCACCCCCGAAGGGGACCCTGCCCCCCAGGACTAACCTGCCTGCAGGAGACAGAAGACCACACAGCCCAGGAGGCAGGGGCTCATGGCGGGGGTGGGGCAGGCTGGAGGGCCCTCTGGTGTGTGTGTGGATGAGAGGGGAGAGGGGCTCTCCAGGGAGTCCTTCTGAAATGTCACTCTCCTTGCCAGGCCCCAGAGCCAACCTATCACTCAGGGCGCCACGCCCCCTCCCCAGAGGCTCAAATCATAAGTGAACCTGAGAGAGAAGTTCACAGCCCAGAGCCCCATCCAGATCAATGGACATAAGCTGTACAAGTTGATGAAACTCTTCTGTAAAACTGATTAAATTTTGTGTGTGTTCTAGTCCAGAGATAATTCACATTGACACATGTATTACTTCTATTTATCTGCATATATCTGTAGTTTAAATCTTGTGGAAATCCTTCTGGCTTCCTGTCGCCCTGTTTAACTCATGTGTCCCAGTAGGACTTCAAGGTTCCATTTCTGCATAACTGACCACAGTCCTGAGATTGTCCCTCCACCTACCATGTTTGTCCAGGTCTCTGCTCCCAAACTCACTGCAGGCTCATCAACATTTGAGAAATCTGTTTGGTCTATTTCTAATCGAGTCACTGACAGACGGTCCGCCAGCCAAATGTGGGTGCAGCTTCTTCATGTTCCAGGAGGCCCTGCTTCCCATGTCGGTGCAGGGGAGGGAGCAAGCAGAGCCCCCTCAAGACTCTGACCCACCTCTCTTGGTGGAGAGAAGCTGGGTGCCCAAAACAAGGTGATGTATTGGCACAAAGGAATTCAGATGTAGGAGGGACTTGGAGGGAGGTGCAGACATCAGGGCAAATGAAAAATGTTCTGTTTTTATTTGAGACATTCCTCCCATGGGAATATCTCAGAAGCTCCCACACTGTGTCTAGGACTCACCTGCTCCCAAAAAGGGTCACACAGCAGAAGAACCTGGAGCCCATGTCAGCATCAGGAACCCAGGACTACTGCTAGCTGGGGCGAGGCTCCTGGGTTGAGAGGGTAAGTGCTGACCCTCCTGCTTCCCTGATTGGAGCATTTACCTATGACGTCACTGCTCTCTGTCTCTGCAGGCTGCCCTTGTCCACTGGACCCCTTGCCAGGACCCAGGGCTGGCTCCTCTATGCCCTTCCCTGTCCCGCACAGCCCCTCAGCAAAGGGTGGGTGTGAGGTGAGCACTGTCCCCATGTCCCCATATGCCCATAGCA
This sequence comes from Bos indicus, assembly GCF_029378745.1. NCBI lineage: Eukaryota > Metazoa > Chordata > Mammalia > Artiodactyla > Bovidae > Bos > Bos indicus. The sequence goes on along the minus strand of NC_091763.1, from coordinate 106,175,423 downwards.
TGGCTTTTTCTTCTCTTCCTGTCACTGCCGGACACTCATCACACAGCCCTCACCAGCCACACTAATCCCTCACCCTCTTCTCCCATGCTGCTCCTGGTGACGGCCCCTGAACACATCCTGAGGCTCGAGGAACGTCCCCACTCCCCTGGGCAGTGAGGAGTCTGTGCTGGGTCCATGTGTCTGGACCACTCAGCGAGCTCAAACCTGCTCCCTGATGCAGGCATGTAGCCAAGGTTCCCCTAAGCTGCCCTCTCCAGGGTGACTCTCAACCCCTCCCAGCACACCCTGCTCACCATGGGCCCACAGTGCCTCCTAGTGGCCCATGGTCTCATGGCTCTGTGCCTTCCATCTAAAACAAGAATACAAATTCCCCACACTCCACACTTTCAACCCCTACACACACACACACACACACCCTTCATATGCTGCCTTCCCAGCATGGCTGAATTAGGGTTGATCTTCAAGTCTAGTCTTAGCCTGTGGAGGTAAAACACTGTATGATCAGACATTTCTACTAAGAAGGCAGGAATTCCTGCACCACTCCAGTGACAATAGTCAGCTAAAATGGAGTAATGCTGCTGCTGAGTCGCTTCAGTCGTGTCCGACTCTGTGCGACCCCATAGACGGCACCCATCAGGCTCCTCCGTCCCTGGGATTCTCCAGGCAAGAGTACTGAAGTGGGTTGCCAGTGCCTTCTCGGAAAATGGAGTAATTTGGGCAATACAAATAAGCGCTCCATGATCTCAAATGAAGCCAGCCTGGACACCTGTATTCCAGACCTCCTTTTGATTAAGCAGATCCATACATTTCCAGATTTCATATATAAATTTAGCATGACTCAATTCTAGCAGGTGCATTTTATGAAGAGGTTTTAGGTGTATTAACATATTTATTTCCTATTAACTTGTAAAATCTTGATATAATAAGATACCATGAAGGAAATATTTTGACTTTGAGACGATATCTCTGAGGGAAATGGTAGAAACCTGGTCCAGGATAATTGAGATGCTAAGAAAGAGAGGCAGGAAGGGAGAAAACACACACCCAGCCTGTCTCTCCTCCTGGGAATGGACTCCCAAGGGACTTCGGCTGGTTTCCAATTAACTGAGGTTGTTTTCTCTCTGATGACCCCAAGAGCTTGCTCAAACACGCCCACTTACACGTGGTTACAAAGCTCCCTGTGTCAGGAAGGGACATGACCCAGATGAGGGCAGAGCAGTGTGTCTGGAGCAGAGAGGGCAGGGGAGCTGAGGCCAAGGCAGTAAAGGAGGAAAGACCCGCCCCTCTGGTGGGCAAGAGCAGGGAGCACTTGAGAGCTAGGCTGTGGGAGAAACTTCCAGACAGACAGCAATGAGGTGCTGGGAGAGACAAGAGGGTCTAGATATATCTGATTTACTAATATTCTTCCCTTCTGGAGGTCTTAAGCTGATGAGGAAGAGTCAGAACTAGTCAGAACTAGATGCAGTCCGAACTGCATCCAGGGAGAATGCAAAGGAAAGACAGAGACTGATGGTGGACATGTGTCCCCGAGTCCCTGGGGTCAGATCCAGGCCTGTTCATATCACACATCCTGGGTCACAGTGCTGGCACGTGCTCCCAGGGCTCTGACGCCCCTGGTGCTAGGAGCCTGCACGTGGGACTCTGTCTTTTTGCACAGAGAGCAGGTGGCCGTGCAGCGCCATGGAGTAACTGCTGGCACAGAAGTACACAGATGTTTGGGAGGGGTTGGCAGACTCCAGTGTGAGAGGAAAATTCTCTTTCCTTGATCTGGACACCGTGTACCCGTCGGGCATGTCTCCTTTCTCCGTGCTGGGAGGCCCAGCTGAGTAATGGATTAGCCTCAGCCCGTGTCCTGGGTCTTGTCGGTACCAGTACATAGAGTTATGATCCAGATCCTGAGTACATGTTAGTGTCGTGCTCTGTCCTCTCCTCACGACCTGGTATCTGGGGTCCTGAGAGACACCAGCATAGACCGCCCCTGTGGAGAAGGAGGACCGATGCTGCAGTCACAGTGGACAAGCTTAGTGCCGGCACCCTGAAGGGGACCCTGCCCCCCAGGACTCACCTGCCTGCAGGAGACAGAAGACCACACAGCCCAGGAGGCAGGGGCTCATGGCGGGGGCGGGGCAGGCGGAGGGCCCTCTGCTCTGAGTGTGGATGAGAGGGAGAGGCGCGCTCCAGAGGGGTTCTCTCTGAGAGGTCACTGCCCCTGCCATACCCCAGAGCTAACCTGTCACTCAGGGGGCCACGCCCCTTCCCCCAGAGGCTCAAATCAGAAATGAACCTAAGTGAACAGTTCACATATGATCAACCTAGGCAGCATATGAAAAAGCAGAGACATTACTTTACCAACAAAGTTCCGTCTAGTCAAAGCTATGGTTTCTCCAGTAGTCATGTATGGATGTGAGAGTTGGACTATACAAAGAATTGATGCTTTTGAATTGTGGTGTTTGAGAAGACTCCTGAGAGTCACTTGGACTGTAAGGAGATCCACGCAGTCCATCCTAAAGGAAATCACTCCTGAATATTCATTGGAAGGGCTGATGCTGAAGCTCAAACTCCAACATTTTGGCCACCTGATGGGAAGAACTGACGCATTTGAAAAGACCCTGATGCTGGGCCAGATTCAAGACAGGAGGAGAAGGGGATGACAGAGGATGAAATGTTTGGATGGCATCACCATCTCAATGGATATGCGTTTGGATAAACTCTGGGAGTTGGTGATGGACAGGGAGGCTGGAGTGCTCAGGTCCAGGGGTCGCACAGAGTCAGACCAGACTGACTGGAAACTTGACTCTTCCATGGGTATTTAGCTTTATTTTTCTGGATGCTCCTAAGGGGGTGTTTTTTGGAAAAGTTAACGTGTGAATAGGTATATTTTAATAATAGAATAGATTAATATTTTATTTCATAAACAGATGACCTTCCATAATGTCGGTGGCCTTCATGAAACCAGGTGAAGAGATGAATAGATGAAAACACCGATCCTCCCCCAAGTAAGAGATAATTGTCAGCCGATGGCCTTCACACTTGACCGTTAGTTCTTCTGCTTTTGGACTTAAACATCAGCTCCCCCTCAGTCTCCAGTAGCACCAGACCCGCTTGCAGCTTTTGGACTTACCAGTCTTAACAACTATGTGAGCCGATTGCTTTAAAATACGTATGTGAGTATGTGTGTGTATGTGTGCGTGTGTGTGTGTGTTATTTATTCTTTGTGGTGGACAGTTTTATGGGGGCAAAGACCACAAGTGATGAGGACAGACTTGAGACAAATTCCTTGCTCTATAAGGAATGACATACAAGATCTGGGCAAGTCAGTTCCCCTCATGTATAAACAGGTAAAATAATTCTTACCTAGCATGATCTTTGGAAGCATAAAAACACAGCAGAGGAAGAACGTCTGGGAGATTCTATCGGATCTATCTAGGGCTGACACGCAGGCAGTCACCCTCACAGCCACTTCCTGAGCTGGGGCAGGAGTGTTTTTGTCCCAGAGGCAACTGATCATGCAGGGCTGTGTCTTGGCTGCTGGCACAGAGATACACGGCTGAGTCCGTCAGCTCCAAGGAGCTCAAGTTCAGCTCAGAGTGAAAGTCACTAAACTGTTTTCCTGAGAATCGATCCAGGAGCTGTGCTTCTCCCCTAACTTCCTGCCTGTAATACTCAACGAGGAACTCGGGGCCCTGGCCCAGGGCCTGTTGGTACCAATACACGGAGAGGTGTCCAGAGACAGGGGAGCATCCCAGGGTCCCTCGCTGTCCTCTTGCTTTAATCAGGTATCTTGGGGTTTGGGTGACTCCAGAATCCACAAGGCCTGTGGGGGAAGAAGACTGGGGCTGAGAAAGAACGTGGGAGAGAACCCGATGGTGCCTTGGATTCAGGCAGAGTCAGGCCAGGAACACGGATTCTCCACTGTGCCAAGGACCCACCTGCTGCCAGGAGACACAGAGCCACACAGCAGACGGGGCTGCAGCCCGTGGCAGGAGGGCCAGAGCTGGGAGGCGTCTCCTTGCTCAGAGCTCTGCTTCTCTGAGAGCTGGGGTTCTGGGCCTCCTTCCTCTGATTCGAGGTGAGGAAGTGACGTCACTGCTCTGATGTCACTGCCTCTGCTGGTTCCCAGGAATCTGACCTCTCATTCCAGGTCGCTAATCCAGGAACCCTGCTCTGTCCTACAAAGTCTCTTAGATGACATGTGGGCTGGACTGCTGGTCTAGGCGAGGCTGGGTTTATGCCCAACACCCTTCCCCATGTCTCCTTTGCTTTTCTCTTTAGGCAGTTTTTTCTCTTTCCTACCACCTCCCAGCTCCATACCCTTCACTTTTACTGCAACCTCAGGGCTCCCTCAGCACTTCATGGCTGAGGGAACTCATGGCTCCCAGCTGGGACTGCAAGCCTGCAAATTAGTGCCTATCCTAGTAAGGCTTCTAGAGATAAGAACACCAAATAAAGCTTTCTCTTAAGCCTCCTGGTCCCAGGCACTAGCTCTGTCTGCTTGCTCTGCCCCAGAAACTTCTGGAGTACGGCAGTTCCATAGCATCCCCATATGGCCTATGCATGGAAACCAAGATTGTCTGCCCAGATTTAATAGTCATGGGATGTGTTCATATCAGAAAATATTTCACTGTTTGCCGAAAGAACTGTGTCTTTGTTTGCTTTGTTTTTCTAAAAAACACATACAAGATTAGAAGCACAAACACATAAACCAGCCTGCCATGGCTAATTTATACTTTTGTATTTCAAGAGAAAAGAAATGTGCTCATGCAGGAAATATTTAATACTTGACTTTTAGAAGATTTTCATGAGAGAGATGCTACAAACTTGGGTTAGTTTTTGTCGGTGGTGTTGTGGTTCAGTTGCTAACTCAAGTCCAACTCATTGAAACCCCATGCATTGCAACGTACCAAGCTCCCTTGTTCTTCACTCTCTCCCACAGATTGCTCAAATTCATGTCTGTTGAGTTGGTGATGGTATATAACCACCTCTTTCTCTGCCACCCCCTTCTCGTCTTGATTTCAGTGTCTCCCAGCATCAGGGTGTAGGCTATTTAGATGCTAAAGACAGGCAATGGTGGAGAATACATACACACACAGCTTGTCTCTCCTCCTCAGGGAGGACCAAGGAATTTTGGATGATTAATAATTAACTGAGGTTGCATTCTCTTTGAGGACCCCAAAGGACCTACTCAAACACGCCCACTTAGAGATCATTAGAAGGTGATGGGCAAGGACATGACCAGATGAGGGAGGAGCAGGGTGGGAACGAGGGCCAGGAAGGTGGGAGAGAAAGGCCCACATCTGGGGAAGTTGGACAAGAGCAGAGACCACTCAAGGGCCAGCCTTGGGGAGAACCTTCCATAGTGACAGGCATGCGGTGCCCGGGGAGAGACAAGAGGGTCTAGATGTATCTGATTTCCCGACATCATTCCCTCCTGGAGGCCTCATGTTCAGACTGATGACTAGCAGTCAGAGCTGAGAAGCATCTTTAGGCTCACGTGGCAGCTAGAGTGAAAAGACAGAGAGTGAGGGTGGACACATGTCCACGAGGCCCTGTTGTCAGGTCCGTGCCAGGAAGATCAAACATCGCTGGCTATGCTGCCAGTATGTGTCTGTGGGCTCCGAGTGTCCAGGTGCTAGGAGCCTGCAAGGGGCTCCCCAGGATCCAGGCTGCAGGGCCCTCATCTGCTTTTTTGCATAGAAAGCAGGTGGCCGTGCAGCACCGTGGAGTAACTGCTGGCACAGAAGTACACAGATGTCTGGGAGCGGTTGGCAGACTTCAGTGTGAGAGGAAAGTTCTCTGTGTTTGATCTGGAGACACTGTACCCGTCGGGCACGTCTCCTGGCTCGCTAGAGCGCACACCAGCTGAGTAATAGATCAGCCTCAGCCCGTGTCCCAGGTCTTGTCGGTACCAGTACATGCGGTTATGACCCAGATCCTGAGTACATGTCAGTGTCGCGCTCTGTCCTCTCCTCACGACCTGGAATCTGGGGTCCTGAGTGACTCCAGCATGGACTGCCCCTGTGGAGAAGGAGGACCGATGCTGCAGTCACAGCAGACAGGCTTAGTGCTGGCACCCCGAAGGGGACCCTGCCCCCCAGGACTCACCTGCCTGCAGGAGACAAAAGACCACACAGGCCAGGAGGCAGGGGTTCATGGCGGGGGCGGGGGCGTGGCAGGCGGAGGGCCCTCTGTTCTGAGTGTGGATGAGAGGGGAGAGGGGCTCTCCAGGCAGGCCTTCTGAGATGTCACTCTCCCTGCCAGGCCCCAGGGAAAACCTGTCACTCAGGGGCCACGCCTCTTCCCCCAGTGGCTCAAATCAGAAATGAACCTGAGTGAAGAGTTCACAGCTCGGAGACCCATCCAGATCAGTGGACTTGAGCCTTATGAGTTGTTGTGTCCTTTCTATAAACAGTTTAAAACTGTAAGTGTGTGGTATTCCAGAGATAATTCTTCATTCCTTAGTATGTGATGTTATATGCAGATTTCTAACTGCAGGGTTGGAGGGTTACTCAGTGCTCCTAAATAGCACATTGTTCAAGAGTCAGCTACAATCCATACATCAGTAAAGTTGATTTTAACATGCCTGAGGGGGGGATGTATGTTACATGCTCTGGCTAATTTCCTGCACTAAATCATCAGGCAGAACGATTTTCACCCCTGTGATTTCTAAAGGCCTCAGCTGGAGGCAAAATGTGTCCATCTCTATCTTTGCATCTAAGAAACGGTGGAAGAGGCTGTCAGAGATTAGCAAAGGGACTCAGGAAATCCAGAGTCCTGTTATGTGCCAGGGACTTCATGCTTCCTAGGCAAGCCTGGAAGTTGTTGGGATGACTAATTTAATGTGTCACCTTGACTAGGCCACAGATATTTAGTTCCACATTGTTCTGAATGTCCCTGTGAGGATGTGTTGGTGAGAGATAAATATGTGAAAGTTATCAATAGATTTTAAAATCAGATTAGATGAACATCTTTATTGGTAAGGCAGATGAACTTCCATAATGTAGTAGGTCTCATGCAAAGAGATGAGGAAATGAACAGAACAAAAACCCTAAACCTCTCCTGGGTAGGAGAGAAGTATGCAGCTGATGGCCTTCACTAGACTATCACTTCTTCCTGCCTAACAGCCTTTGAACTTAAACATCAGCTCTTCTTAGGTCTCTAATAACATGAACCCAGCGTCTAGACCTTAGACTTATCACTATTAACAACTATGGGAGTCAAATCCTTTAAACGATATATATATACATATATATATATATGTTTGTTTGTTTTATGGGAGAATCATAATGGGGCCGAGGATCACAGTGACAAGGACAGACATGAGTCTGATTTCTTGTTCTGATATTTATCTGATTCCTTGTTCTGATATTTGTGAAGTATGAGATCTGGGCAAGGCACTCCCCCTCAGATGTGTAAAAAGTTAAAATAATACTTACCTTGTATGATCTTTGGGAGTATTAAAAAATATCAAGACATGAATGTCTGGGAAAGGCTGTCTGCTCTACCAGGATTAGGCCTGGCTGGCTGGCTGGCAGTCGATACCCTCACACCACTTTGTGAGCTGGGGCAGGATGTTTTTGTTCCAGAGGCACCAGATCACGCAGGCCTGTGTCTTGGCTGCTGGCACATAGATACACGGCGGAGTCTTTCGGCTCCAAGGAGCTCAAGCTTAGTTCAGAGCTAGAGTCACTGAACTGTTGACCTGAGAATCGCCCTGATAGGTTTGCTTCTCCTCTCACATTCTGTTGAAATACAGAACAAGGAACTGGGGGCCCTGGCCCAGGGTCTGTTGGTACCAGTACACACAGAGGTGTCCAGATTCAGGGGAACATCTCAGAGTCAATTGCTGCTCTCTTGATTTGATCAGGTATTCGGGGTCTGGGTGATTTCAGAATCCACTAGGCCTGCAGGGAGGAGACAAGGAAGCTGAGGGCAGAGCACAGGGAAGCCTCCTGCTGCAGCCCTCATCGCCAGGCTTCTATCTCAGGGACGCAAAGACATCTCAGAAGCTCCCACACTGTCCAGGACTCACCTGCTCCCAGGAGGCAGAGAATCACACAGCAGAGGAGCCTGGAGCCCATGGCAGCATCAGGAACCCAAGACCACTGCTGGCTGGGGATGAGGCTCCTGGGTGATTGGTGCAGAGTGCTAACCCTCCTGCTTTCCTGATTGGAGCATTTGCCTATGATGTCACTGCTCTGTGCCTCTGCAGGCTGCCCTGTCCCCTGGGCCCCTTGCCAGGACCAAAGGTGAGCCCTCTATACCCTTCCTGCCCTTCACAGCCCCTGAGCAAGGGGTGGGTGTGAAGGGTCCACCATCCCCATGTCCCCAGTGCCCACAGCATACCTTGTCCTCTGCCAGCCCCTGCCTGACACGCAGCCGGGCACTCACCTGGCCGGCAATCACCAGGAAACCAGCTGACAATCACCCAGCCCCCACCAGCCACCCCAAACACTTCCCTTCCACTTCCCTTGCAGCTCCTGGAGACCGTCTCCTGGGCACATCTTGAGGATCCAGGCACATTCCCACTTTCCTGGGCAGTAAGGAGTCTGTCCTGGTTCCAAGTGTCCTGGAACCTCAGGAACTTGGGGAACTGAAACCTGCTTTCTCCTTCAGGCATGTAGCCAAGTTTCCTTAAAGTTGCCCTCCCCAGGGTGACTCTCCACCCCTCCCAGGACCCCCTGCTTACTGTGGGCCCACAGCGCCTCCTAGTGGCCAATGGTCCACAGTCTCATGGATCTGTGCCTTCTGCCAAAGCAAGAAATGTAAATACCCCACAGCCTGAACACACTCACACACACACACACACACACACACACACACACTTGTTCTACTGTCTTCCCAAGCTGGCTAACTTAAGATTGATCTGCAAATTCCCTCTTAGGCTCAGGAGGTAGAAGCCTGTAGAAACCAACATTTCCATTAAGAAGACAATAATTGCACTGACAGTAGTATGCTAAGGGGAATCACACAGACCTTCAATACAGACACTGCTGAGCTCAGGTGAACACAGCCTGGAGCACTGCATTCCGTAGACCCCTCTGATTAATCATGTCCACATATTTCTAGATTTTCTATATAAATTAAGTATTACCAATTCTAGGTAATGGATTTATATACCGAGTTTATATATATATATATACACATATATATATTACCCATTTATTTTTAAGTTATAAAACTTTGAATTAAAATAACCAACTGTCCACTACATTTAACGTCGATGTAGCTGGGCGTGATATGAGACTGCACACTCAGTGTCACACTGCAGGCATGTGGCCCTGGGTTCCAAGGTTCCGGGTGTGAGAAGCCTGCAAGGGGCTCTCCTCCTTCCAGGCTGCAAGCCTTCCCTTATCTTTTTGCACTGACTGAGGTGGCCGTGCAGCGCCGTGGAGTAACTGCTGGCACAGAAGTACACAGATGTCTGGGAGTGGTTGGCAGACTCCAGCGTGAGAGGGCAGTTCTCTGTGCTTGGTCTGGAGACTCTGTACCCGTCGGGCACGTCTCCCTGAACCATGGTGGGAGGCCCAGCTGAGTAATGGATCAGCCTCAGCCCACGTCCCAGGTCTTGTCCGTACCAGTACACAGAGTTATGATCCAGATCCTAGGTACATCTCATTGGCACCCTCTGTCCTCTCCTCACCACCTGGAATCTGGGGTACTGAGTGACACCAGCATGAAATACCCCTGTGGAGAAGGAGGACTGATGCTGCAGTCACAGCAGACAGGCTTAGTGCTGGCACCCCAAAGGGGACCCTGCCCCCCAGGACTCACCTGCCTGCAGGAGACAGAAGACCACACAGCCCGGGAGGCAGGGGCTCATGGCGGGGCGGGGCAGGCGGAGGGTCCTCTGGAGTGTGTGTGGATGAGAGGGGAGAAGGGCTCTCCAGGGAGTCCTTCTGAGATGTCACGGTCCCTGCCAGGCCCTGGAGCCCATCTGTCACTCAGGGGACCACGCGCCTTCACCTGGAGGCTCAAATCAGAAATGAACCTGAGTGAACAGTTCACAACCCAGAGCCCTTCCAGCACAAGGGACATAAGCCTCACGAGTTGTAACCTTTCTGTAAATGTTAAAGGTTTTTCTATAAATGCTAAACTGATTAAATGCTTTGTATGTTTTAGTCCAGAGATAATTCTTCATTAACATGTATATTACTTGTATTTATCTACATATTTCTGCAGTTTTGAATCCTGGGGAATCCTTCTCACATCGTCCTGCCCTTTATGATATGTGTCCCAAGAGCACTTCAAGGCTCCATTTCCGCAACATTGCCCACAGTCCTGAGCCTGTCCCTCCACTTACCGTGTTTCTCCAGGTCTCTGCTCCCAACCTCATCGCAGGCTCATCAACATTTGAGGAATTCTTTGGCCTGTTTCTAATCAATTCACTGACAGACAGTCCACCGATCAAATGCGGGTACAGCTCCTTCATGTTCACAGCAGCCCGTGTTTCCCCTGTTGGGGAAAGGGAGCAAGCAGAGGCCCCTCAGGCCAGTGACCCACTTTTCTGGGTGGAGATAAGCTGGGTGCCCGGCACAGGATGATGTATTGGCACAAAGGAATATAGACTTAAGACGGACATGGAAGGAGGTGCAGACTCCAAGGTAATGAAAATTGCTGTTTTCATTTGAGACACCCTCCAATGGGAATACTTCCTTGTGAAGTGTGGCTGCCATTCAGTGAGTAGCAATTCATATCATAGAGCCCCAAATTGTATCTTGTTACACACAACACAACGTGTATATGTAATTTGCTCTGTACAGAGACAGTTCCATGAGCGAAGTACCACGGATGTTGAGAGCAGACTTGAGCTGAAATCCTAGCTATAACAGTTACGAAGTATGAGATCTGGGCAACTCACAATCCCTTAGATGTACAAACAGTTAAAATAATATTTATTTTGATGACCTTTGTGAGCATTAAAACGTATCAAGAAGTGAATGTCTGGGAAAATCTATGACTCTACCAGAGACTGGGCTTGGCAGGCTGGCAGCTGACACATGGGCACCACTTCCTGAGCTGGGGCAGGAATGTTTTTGTCCCAGAGGCGCCTGATCATGCGGGGCTGTGTCTTGGCTGCTGGCACAGAGATACATGGCTGAGTCTGTCACCTCCAAGGAGGTCAAGCTCAGCTCAGAGCGAGAGTCACTGAACTATTTTCCTGAGAATCGATGTGGTATGTTTCCTTTTTGATACACTTTCCCCTCATAATACTGAACAAGGAAGGAACTGGGAGCCCTGGCCCTGGGCCTGCTGATACCAGTACACAAATCAGTATCCAGATTTAAGAGAACATCTCAGAGTCACTTGCTGTTTTCTTGATTTGATCAGGTATTTGGGGGTCTGGGTGACTTCAGAATCCACCAGGCCTGTTGGGAAGGAGACAGAAGGAAGCTGAGGGCAGAGCACAGGGGAAGCCTCCTGCTGCAGTCCTCATCGCCAGGCTTCTATCTCAGGGAGGCAAAGCCATCTCAGAAGCTCCCACACTGTGTCCAGGACTCACCTGCTCCCAGGAGCAAGAGAGTCACACAGCAGATGAACCTGGAGCCCATGGCAGCATCAGGAACCCAGGACTGCTGCTGGCTGGGGGCAGTACTTGTGGGGTGAGTGGTGTAAAGTGTAGACTCTCCATTTCTCTAATTGGAGCATTTGCCTATGACCTCACTGCTCTGTGTCTCTGCAGGCTGCCCTTGTCCCCTGGACCCCTTGGCAGGACCCAGGGCTGGCTCCTCTATGCATTTCCCTCTCCTGACACCCCTCAGCAAAGGGTGGGTGTGAGGTGAGTTCCGTCCCCTGGTCCATGTGCCCACAACATGTCTTATTCTGCTCTGTCTGACCCTGCCAGACACTCATCACCTAGCCCTCATCAGATACCCCAACCTCTCACATTCCCTTCCCATGCTGCTCCAGGAGACGGCCCCCTGGGCACATCCTGAAGCTCCAGGTAGGTACCCAGTCCCCTGGGCAGTGAGGAGTCTGTGCTGGCTGTATGTGCCCCGGGACTATTCAGGGATCTGAAACCTGCTCCCAGATGCAAGCATGTAGCCAAGGTTCCCTTAAGCTTCCTTCTCCAGGGTGACTCTCAACCCTGCCCAGGGCACCCTGCTTACAGTGGAGACACAGTGCCTCCTCGTGGTTGAAGATCCAGTCTCATGGATTTGTAGCCTCTGTTTAAACAAGGGTACAAAAATCCCACACCCGGAATACATGCACAACCACACACAATAACACACACACACACACACACACACACACACACACACACATCTGTTCTACTGCCTTCCTAGCCTGGCTGATTAGGGTTGATCTTCAAATCCACTCTTAGCCTCTGGAGGCAGAAGACTGTATGATATTTCCATTTTACTAAAAAGGAAATAGTTCCTTCACTGCTACAATGATGGTAGTTAGCTATAGATGGAAATATATGATCATAAAATAAATACTCAGAGGATCTCAAGTGAATTAGCCTGCAAACATGTATTTAAAACTACTTCTGATTATTCAGAGGCATATATTTTCAGAGTTCCTATTTAAATTAAGCATTATCAAATTCTAGATCATACTTTTTCTAAAGACGTTTTATAAATGTGGACTCAATTATTTCTGCACTTATAAAGTCATGATATAATGGGGGCGATGTAGGATATATTTTGACTCTCAGAAGATTTTGATAAAGACGCTAGGTGGTGCCAACCTGGCATATGTTAGGTGAGATGCTAAGGATGTTGGGGGGCAGAGGGATGCGTGTCGAGAACACACAAAGTCAGTCTTTCCTCCTTCAGATGGGCTCACTTGAGTTTTTGGATGATTTATAATTAACTAAAGTTTGTTTCTCTTCAATGACTCCATACATCTTGCTGAAAACAGACCACATGGAGTGGCCACTTTAAAAGCCTCCCTGTGACTTGGAAATGGACCTGACCCAGATGAGGGAGGAGCTTGTGGCTGTGGTAGAGAGGGCCAGGGAGCTGATGCAGGGAGGTGCAGAGAGGAATGTCCTGCCTGCCTGGGAAAGGTGGACAAGAGCCGAGACCAGGTGAGAGCCAGGCTGGGGGAGCACCTCCAGAAAGGCAGAAATGAGCTGCCCAAGGTGAGACAAGAGTGTCTAGATGTAACTAATTTACCAACAACCTTCCTCCTAGGTCTCAGGCTCAGGTGATGACTAGGAATCTGAGCTGGAGAAGCATCTTCCTGGTTCACAGGGAGGATGCAGAGGAAAGACAGAGATCAATGGAGGACACATGGCCCCGAGGCCCGGGAGTGAGGCTCAGGCCAACCTAGTCCACACACCCAGGGTCGCACTGCAGACACATGGTCTGCAAAGCCTTGAGGCTCCCGGTGCTGGGAGCCTGCATGGGGCCCTCATCTGTCTTATTGCCCAGAGAGGAGGTGGCCATGCAGCACCGTGGAGTAACTGCTGGTGCAGAAGTACACAGATGTCTGGGAGCAGTTGGCGGACTCCAGCATGAGAGGGAAGTTCTCTGTGCTTGATCTGGAGACGCTGTACCCGTTGGGCACATCTCCTTCCTCTGTGGTGGGAGGGCCATCTGAGTAATGGATCAGCCTCAGCCTGGGTCCCAAGTCTTGATGGTACCAGTACATATAGCTATGACCCAGAACAAAGTTGCTCAGTCGTGTCCGACTCTTTGCAACCACATAGACCGTAGCCTGCCACATTCCTCCGTTCATGGGATTTTCCAGTCAAGAGTACTGGAGTGGGTTGCCATTTACTTCTCCAGAGGACCTTCCTGACCCATGGATTGAACCTGGGTCTCCGACATTGTAGGCAGATGCTTTACCATCTGAGCCACCCGTAAAGTCCTGAGTACATTTCAGTGTCGTGCTCTGTCCTGTCCTCACCACCTGGAATCTGGGGTCTTGAGTGACACCAGCATGGACCGCCCCTGTGGAAGGAGGATTAATGCTGCAGTCACAGTGGACAGGCTTAGTGCTGAGACCCCAAAGGGGACCCTGCCCCCCAGGACTCACCTGCCTGCAGGAGACAGAAGACCACACAGCCCAGGAGGCAGGGGCTCATGGCGGGGGCGGGGCAGGCGGAGGGCCCTCTGGTCTGAGTGTGGATGAGAGGGGAGAGAGGCTCTCCAGGGAGGCCTTCTGAGATGTCACTGTCCCTGCCAGTCCCCAGAAACAACCTGACACTCAGGGGACCATGCCCCTTCCCCCGGAGGCTCAAATCAGACATGAACCTAAGTGAACAGTTCACAACAGGGAGACCCGTCCGGCTCAATGGGCATCAGCCTCACAAGTTGTTGTAATCTTTCTGTAAACAGTTTGCAACTTATGGACTTTGTCTAGAGATAGTTCTTCATTCATACATATATTACTTTTTCCTGCATATCTCTGTAATATTGAATCTCAAGAAAATCTTTTGGGCTTCCTGCTGCCCTTTATGACTCATGAATCCCAAATACGCCTTCAAGTGTCTAAGTGTTAGTGTTAGTTGCTCAGTCATGTGTGGCTCTTAGCAACACGTGGACTGTAGCGCACCAGGCCCCTCTCTCCATGGGATTCTCCAAGCAAGAATACTGGAGTGGGTTGCCATTTCCTCCTACAAGGGATATTCCAAACTCAGGGATCGAACTCAAGTCTCTTACATCTCCCTCATTGGCAGGCGGGATCTTTACCACTAGCGCCACCTGGGAAAGTGTCTGTTTCTACTTTCGTTAATTAACCACAGTCCTGTTGGTGTCCTTCTACTTGCAATGGTTCTTTTGGCATCTCATTCCCCAACCACAGGTCAGACTTATCCACGCTTGAGGAATCCTTTGGCTCTATTTCTTATCAATTCGCCAACAGACGGGTCACCTGCCAGATGCATCTACATTCCCATCCTGTTCACTGGACACAGGGCTTGCAGTTTCTGGAATGGGAGGGGGAGCAGCAAGCGGAACCACCTCAAGCTTGGGACTCGCCTTTCTTTGTGGAGAGAAGCCAGTTGCCCAGCACCATGGATGACTTGGGCTTGTCTCAGAGTGTGAGAGTGGTAAGGAACCTGCCTGCCAATGCAGGAGACATAAGACAGGCAGTTTTGATCCCTGGGTTGGGAAGATCCCCTGGAGGAGGACATGGCTACCCACTCCACTATTGTTGCCTGGAGAATCCCATGGACAGAGGAGCCTGACTGGCTACATCCGTGGGGTCACAAAGAGTCAAACACGACTGAAGCGACTAAGTACTAACACACACACAAGCAGATGACAAAGGAACGTATATGTGGGAGGGATTCAGGGAGAGGTGGCAGACTCTAGGTTAAAGGAAAAGTGCTCTGATTTTAGGTGAGACATCCATTCCATGGGAATGCTTCCTTGTGAAGTGGGGATTGCATTAATTGAGTAACAAATATCACAGAGCTCCTCAAACTCTTATCTTGTTGTGCATCATCCCACACATAGAAGCCCCCACACATGCTGCAGTGCTCTGCTCTCTGCAGATTCTCAGTGGTATTTGAAACCAGGGACCCTAAAAATTATGTAGCTTTTTGGTTACATGATTGTGGACCTGTGGTGATCTCCTGATGTGCTGGTTTCCCCGGAGCACGACCACACGTCACAGGCCTGGGTGATGCATCATTCCGGGCAGGGGTCAGTTGGGGGGGTGGTGAGGACCACAGGTGGTAAGGTCGGACTCGAGTAGCATCCCTTGCTCTAACAGTGAATTAATATAAGATCTGGACAGGCCACTTCCCCTAAGATAAACAAGCAGATAAAATAAGGCTTATCTTGCAAAATCATTGTGAGCATTAAAACATATCAGGAAATAATGTCTGGGAAAGACTGTCTACTCTACCAGCAGCTGGGTCACGCTGGCTGGCAGTCAACGCCCTACAACCACTTCCTGAGCTGGGACAGGAGTGTTTTTGTATCAGAGGCACCTGATGATGCAGGGCTGTGTCCTGGCTGCTGGCACAGAGATACACGGCTGAGTCTGTCAGCTCCAAGGAGCTCAGGTTAATCTGAGAGCGAGAGTCACTGAACTGTTCACCTGAGAATCGATCAGGCATGTTTCCTTTTGTACGCACTTTCCCATCAAAATACTGAACAAGGAACTGGGGGCCCTGGCCCAGGGCCTATTGGTACCAGGATACATAGCGGTGTCCAGATTCAGGGGAACATCTCAGAATCACTTGCTGCTTTCTTGATTTGATCAAGTATTTGGGGGTCTGGGTGACTTCAGAATCCACCAGGCCTGTTGGGAAGGAGACAGAAGGAAGCTGAGGGCAGAGCACAGGGGAATCCTCCTGCTGCAGCCCTCATCGCCAGGCTTCTATCTCAGGGAGGCAAAGACATCTCAGAAGCTCCCACACTGTGTGCAGGACTCACCTGCTCCCAGGAGGCAGAGAGTCACACAGCAGAGGAGCCTGGAGCCCATGGCAGCATCAGGACCCAGGACTGCTGCTGGCTGGGGGCGGGACACCTGAGATGAGGGGGTAAGTGGTGACCCTCCTGTTCCCTGATTGGAGCATTTGCCTATGACGTCACTGCTCTGTGTCTCTGCCTGCTGCCCTTATCCCCTGGACCCCTTGGCAGGACCCAGGGCTGGCTCCTCTGTGCCCTCCCCTGTCCTGACCGCCCCTCAGCAAGGATAGGTGTGAGGGGAGCTTCGTCCCCTGGTCCCATGTGCCTACACACTCTTGTTCTGCTCTGTCTGACCCTGCCTGACACTCATCACCCAGCCCTCACCAGATGCCCCAACTTCTCACCCTCCCCTTCCCATGCTGCTCCACAGATGGCCCCCTGGGCACATCCTGAGGCTCCAGGCAGGACCCCTCTTCCCTGAGCAGAGAGGAGTCTGTGCTGGCTCGATGTGTCCCAGGACCACTCAGGGAACGCAAACCTGCTCCCAGGTGCAGACATGTAGCCAAGGTTCCCTTAAGCTGCCCTCCCCAGGTGAGTCTCAACCCCTCCCAGGGCACTCTGCTTACCATGGAAACACAGTGCCTCCTAGTGGCCGAAGGTCCATGGTCTCATGGATTCGCAGCCTCTGAAGCAAGGTTTCAAAAATTCCACACAATGAACACACACACACACACACACACACACATATCTGTTCTACTGCCTTCCTAGCCTGGCTGATTAGGGTTGATTTTCAAATCCACTCTTCACCACTGGAGGTAGAAGACTGTATGATCTGACCGTTTTCCTAACAAGGAAATCATTGCTTCACCACTACAGTGATGGTAGTTAGTTAAAGATGAAAATGTATGTCATAAAATAAATGCTCAGAGGATCTCAAGTGAATCTGCCTGCAAACATGTCTTCATAACTACTTCTGATTAATCAGAGGCATATATTTTCAGATTTCCTATTTAGATAAGCATTACCAAATTCTAGAGAATACGTTCTTTTTATAACAAAGTTTTATAAATGTGGACTCAATTATTTCTGCTCTTATAAAAGCATGATATAATGGGGTGATGCAGGATATATTTTGACTGTGAGAAGATTTTGAAGAGGGATCCAGGTGGTACCAACCTAGCCTAGGTTAGGTGAGATGCTAAGGATGTTGGGGGGCAGGAGGGTCGAGAACACACAAAGACAATCTGTCCTTCAGATGGGCTCACATGAGTTTTTGATGATTTATAATTAACTAAAGTTTGTTTCTCTTCGATGACTCCTTACATCTTGCTGAAAACAGACCACATGGAGTGGCCCCTTTAAAAGCCTCCCTGTGACTTGGAAATGGTCCTGACCCAGATGAGGGAGGAGTTTGTGGCTGTGGTAAGGAGGGCAAGGGAGATGATGCAGGGAG